>NC_059430.1:65151001-65166226 GCF_021028975.2 Sphaerodactylus townsendi | reverse complement strand
CTCTCCAAACTAAAGAGTCCCAAACGCTGAAGCCTCTCCTCATAAGGAAGGTGCTCCAGCCCCTCAATCATCCTCGTTGCCCTTCTCTGTACTTTTTCTATCTCTTCAATATCCTTTTTGAGATGTGGCGACCAGAACTGAACACAGTACTCCAAGTGCGGTCGCACCACGGCTTTATATAAGGGCATGACAATCCTTGCAGTTTTATTATCAACTCCTTTCCTAATTATCCCCAGCATAGAGTTTGCCTTTTTCACAGCTGCCATGCATTGAGTGGACATTCCCATGGAACTATCAACTAAGACGCCCAAATCCCTTTCCTGGTCTGTGACTGATAGCACTGACCCCTGTAGCGTGTATGTGAAGTTTGGATTTTTTGCCCCTATGTGCATCACTTTACATTTTGCTACATTGAACTGCATTTGCCATTTCTGAGCCCACTCACCTAATTTATCAAGGTCCGCTTGGAGCTCTTCGCAATCCTTTGTGGTTCTCACCATCCTACATAATTTGGTATCATCTGCAAACTTGGCCACCACGCTACCTACCCCTACTTCCAGGTCATTTATGAATAGGTTAAAGAGCACTGGTCCCAATACGGATCCTTGGGGGACACCACTCCCTACATCTCTCCATTGTGAGAACTTCCCATTTATACCCACCCTTTGTTTCCTGTTCCTCAACCAGTTTTTAATCCATAGGAGGACTTCCCCTCTTATTCCTTCATTGCTGAGTTTTCTCAACAGTCTCTGGTGAGGAACTTTGTCAAAAGCCTTTTGGAAATCCAAGTAGACAATGTCCACTGGTTCCCCCTTATCCACATGCCTGTTTACACCCTCAAAGAACTCTAGTAAGTTTGTAAGACAGGACTTACCTCTGCAAAAGCCATGCTGACTCTTCCTCAGCAGGTCTTGCTTTTCTACATGTTTTATAATTTTATCTTTAATGATAGATTCTACTAATTTACCAGGAACAGATGTCAAACTGACTGGCCTGTAATTTCCTGGGTCCCCCCTAGACCCTTTCTTAAAGATTGGTGTGACATTGGCCATCTTCCAGTCTTCAGGAATGGAACCTGATTTCAGGGATAAGTTGCATATTAATGTGAGAACATCAGCAATTTCATGCTTGAGCTCTTTAAGAACTCTTGGATGAATGCAATCTGGGCCAGGGGATTTGGTAGCATTTAGTTTATCAATGGCTGCCAGAACTTCTTCCTTGTCTACCATTATCTTCGCTAGTTCCTCGGATTCACCTCCTAAGAAGCTTGGTTCAGGTGCAGGAATTTTCCTCACCTCCTCTTGGGTGAAGACAGATGCAAAGAATTCATTCAGCTTCTCTGCAATCTCCCTGTCATCTTTTAGCACACCTTTTGTTCCTTCATCATCTAACGGGCCTACCGCTTCCCTAGCTGGCTTCCTGCTTTTGATGTATTTAAAGAACTGTTTGTTGCTGGTCTTGATGTTCGCAGCCATGCGTTCCTCATAATCCTTTTTTGCCTCCCTTACAGCTAACTTGCTTCTCTTTTGCCACCATTTGTGTTCTCTCTGGTATTCTTCATCAGTTAAGTTGGACTTCCATTTTCTAAAAGACATCTTTTTTTTCCTAATAATTTCCTCAACCTCCCTTGTTAACCATGGTGGCTTTCTTTTGGACTGGGCACTGCCTTTCCTAACCTGTGGAACACTTTCCAGCTGAGCTTTTAACACTGTGTTTTTAAATAACCTCCAAGCATCTTGGACATTTTTGACTCTCTTGATTTTCCCTTTCAGCTTCTTGCGCACTATCCCCCTCATCTTTGAGAAATTTCCCTTTCTGAAGGCAAATGTAACTACATTAGTAGTTGTCACTTGTTCGCATGCAGAGATACTGAATCTGACAGCATTGTGGTCGCTGTTCCCTATCGGCTCAACAACACTGACTTCCCGCACCAGGTCCTGGGTCCCACATAGAATTAGATCTAGGATCACCTCTCCCCTGGTTGGTTCTACAACCATCTGCTCTAAGCCACAGTCATTTAGCATATCCAGGAATGTTCTCTCCTTACTATGACCTGAACATGCATTTTTCCAGTTTATATGGGGATAGTTAAAATCGCCCATTACCACGACATTTTTGCTTTTGTTGGCCTCTCTAATTTCTTTTTCCATCTCAGAATCCTCTTATTAGCTTTGGTCAGGGAATGATGATAATATATTCCTAATGTTGGCTTTGTGCTGCACCCCTGGTATTCAGTATCCTGTGCTTCTGCAGAGGAATCAGCCCCCCCCTGCATTGTCTATTTTACGTGCCACTATCCCCTCTTTCATGTAGAGCGCCACCCCACCCCCAATGCGCCCTATCCCTATCCTTCCTGTAGAGGCCTGTAACCTGGGATAACAGCATCCCACTAGTTCTCCTCGACTCTACCATGTCTCTGTGATTCCCACTATATCAATGTCCTCTATTCAAGACTCTGTACTCCAGTTCCCCCATTTTAGATCAGATGATAAGCTACTATTAGCACTTAAAGGCACTTGTATACTCTGTCTCTGTCCCTAACCTGGGATTTATGTGTTTTGCCCTCCAGCCTTTTTGCTATGCTCCTAAACTTGTATGTGGTTGATTTAGAAAAACCTCCCTCTCTGTCTGCATCACCATGGACTCTGTATTCAGAACCGAAGAGTCACCTCAGTTCATGTCAGCTTACCCCCACGGATCAGTTTAAAAGCTGTTCTGCCACCTTTTTTTAATGTTGAGCGCCAGCAGCCTGGTTCCTCTTTGATTTAAGATGGAAGCCCGTCCTTTTTGTACAGGCCTGCCGCTATCCCAAAAGGTTCCCCAGTTCCTGACAAATCACAAACCCTCTGCCTTACACCACCTTCTCATCCCAGCATTGTTGAGACCCTGTATCCTACGCTTGCCTGGCTTCGCCCTACTTGCGTGGAGACAGGTAGCATTTCGGAGAATGCCACCTTGGGGGTCCTGGATTTTAACTTGTTTCCTAGCAACCCTAAATTTAGCTTCCAAGAACCTCCCGGCTACATTTCCCAATGTCATTGGAGGTCTACCAATGTGGACCACCACTGCTGAACTCCACCCCAGCATCTGTCTAACAGCCTATCTATGACGTAAGCGTGACATCCGCGAACCTTCGCTGTGACTTCAGGCAGGCAAGTCACCATGCGGTCATCACGCCTGTCACAAACCCCAACTCTCTATGATTCACTGATGATCGAATCACTCCACTACAAGGAGCCCCCCACCTCCCCGAGGGGTATCCTCAGTGCTTGCAGAGGATATCTGACCACCAGCTAAGGAAGGGGTCCCCATCTAAGGGAGCATCTTCCACCTCCCTTGTAGACTGGCACCCTCTGTCACCCAGGACTCTCATTCTCCACTTGACATCTGGAAGAGATGTCCCGTTGGGAAGTGGGACCCGGCTGCTAGGTCCCTGAAAGCCTTGTTTTGTTGCCCTCTCTGCCTCTCTTCAGCTTCTCCAAGTCTACCACCTTGGCTTCAAGAGAACGGACCACGCCTTCCTTGAGTGCCAGGAGCTCATTGCAGCGAGGGAGCCACACCCTACGACTTCTGTCCTTAGTGTGGCAGATAGTCATACATGTGACACTCAGTGCAAAACACTGGCAAGCCCCATCCCCCTGCTGGCTTCCTGCCTTTCATATCCTATTTTTTTTTGTTTTGATATTCAAATACTGATTTAATTAGTGCCTCTCTCTTAAGGTTTCTATGCCACCTTCTACTATCCCTTAAAATATGTTCTTATTTAGTAAGAAACTACCTGCTACGCGCCGCCAGGCGAGCTACCGCTGGGTTCCAGAGACTAACTGACAAGATTTTAAAATTTGAGAAGCCCCACCCTTTCAGCAGCCTCCACCAATCAGCAGCTCCCACCCTTCAGCAGCCTCCCACCAATCAGTGCCTACCCCTTCAGCAGCCCCCACCAATCAGTAGCAGCCCCAGGACTAAAGGGAGAAAAAAAGAAAACCCTGTTTAAAATACACTTCCTTTAAAAGATGTGAAGCTTTGAGAAAAGCCACTCTGGGGAAAAGCAAGGCTAACTCAGCCCTTTCTGGCGCACTCAGCCCTTGTTTCTGGCCCACTGCTGTTCTCCTCTGCTCCTCTCCTCTGCTGGTTCCAGAGACTAACTGACAAGATTTAAAATTTGAGAAGCCCCACCCTTTCAGCAGCCTCCACCAATCAGCAGCCCCACCCCTTCAGCAGCCTCCACCAATCAGCAGCCCCACCCCTTCCTTGGCCTCCACCAATCAGCAGCCCCAGGACAAGGAGAAAAAAAGAGAAAACCCCTGTTTAAAATACACTATTTAAAAGATGTGGCTTTGAGAAAAGCCCTCTGTAAGGAAAAAAGCAGAGCTAACTCAGCCCTTTCTGGCTCACTCAGCCCTTGTTTCTGGCCCACTGCTGTTCTCCTCTGCTCCTCTCCTCTGCTGGTTCCAGAGACTAACTGACAAGATTTAAAATTTGAGAAGCCCCACCCCTTCAGCAGCCTCCACCAATCAGCAGCCCCACCCCTTCAGCAGCCTCCACCAATCAGCAGCCCCACCCCTTCAGCAGCCTCCACCAATCAGCAGCCCCAGGACAAGGAGAAAAAAAGAGAAAACCCCTGTTTAAAATACACTATTTAAAAGATGTGGCTTTGAGAAAAGCCCTCTGTATGAAAAAAAGGTGAGCTAACTCAGCCCTTTCTGGCGCACTCAGCCCTTGTTTCTGGCCCACTGCTGTTCTCCTCTGCTCCTCTCCTCTGCTGGTTCCAGAGACTAACTGACAAGATTTAAAATTTAAGATTTAAAAAAGGAAGGAGCGCACCCCGCCACGTTGGCTGAGGTGTTTCCCGAGTTAGACCCAGGGTGGGATGTGAACAAGGAGGCAGACCGGGATAAACTGGGGAACTATCGGCGCTTTATGATTTCGGGTCTCCGAAATGGCGCCCCACGCCGCCATGATCTGTCCAAACTCCATCAGTTGGCCCAGAATAAGGATGAGTCTCCCGCCGCCTTTATGGAACGCATTCGTTCCGAGTGCCGTAAATGGACACGGGTGGATCCCACTGACCCAGCTCCATCGCCTCCTGATCAATAGCGCAGTCTATTGGTGGGAGCTCCCCGGATATCAGGAAGAAGTTGAATCGGATCCCTGATAATACCCTTAAGGATCCGGCTGATCTCCTGAAAACGGCCAATAATGTGTATTTTGAGCGGGAAGAGATGGCACAGGATGCGCGAGAAGGCGAAAGGAGAATCGCCAACGCTTACAAGTGGGAGCCTTACAGGCAGCCGTGGGCACTAACCGGGACCCTGGTTTTGAATCATCTTATGGGAATGGTCCCAGGACTCCCCCATATGCTCCTACGACCCCGGCCTTAGAGCAGATTCAGAATTCGTTGCAGGAAGTAGTGGGAGCCCTACGGGCCACCACGGGTGGGAATCGAGATTTTGGTAGGAACTCGGGTTACCAGGGACTCTCCCGCAGCCCGCCACCGGCTCCACGCAACGCCCCTTTAGATAAAGATCAGTGCAGTTATTGCCGCCAACATGGCCACTGGCGCCGAGAGTGCGCTGCCAGGTTGGCATCGGAGGGTCGTCAGTCTCAACCGCGTGGCAACGATTACCGGCAACCCCCGGCTCCAGTTTTCAGGCCCCAGTCTCCTTATTTCGAACCCTCAATGCAATCTCCCCCGAACCTCCGCTAGGACAGCCCGTGTCCCTTTTCCAGGCACGGGAACCCCCGTTTTGGAGTGGGTGCCCGGACCTGGAGGCCGGAGCAACAGGCAGGCTCTGGGATCTTTGGGCTCGAACAAACTGCCGGCTCTCCCCCTCCCCGGGTTGAGAGCGCTCCCGCACGCTTCGAGCGTTCCCCTACAAAAGACCAGCAACGGGCGGCTCAAGCGGAGTCTTGCCGCCTCACGCAGATCTTTACCCAGCCCGATGCTGAGGGTGATCGCCAGCCCTTCCCCGAGGTCCCTGTTCCGGCTCCTGGAGCCCCCGAGGTGGTTGTTGGAATCTTTCAGCCCTCACCAGCCCCGGAGGCCGCCCCGGTTTCCAACGTGCCTCTCGCCCACCCGGGGTGTTCCCCGCCAACTCTGGAAATAGCCCCCATGTTTGATGCCCCTCCACAAGTTGCCTGGCCCTCCTCCAGTGCCTCTGAACATATGCAAGGTTTTCTTCCTGAGCCTGCTTTTCCCCCTGCTCCCACGGATGGTTCATCCACCCCGGTAGACCTGGACGCGGACTCGGTGCCGGTGTCGGAGTCGGTGATAGACACCTCTGCGGCTCATTGGCCGGAGGGCGATTGCCTTGTGGCAACCCTGGTCACCTCGCTGCCCCTGTCTCCCTCCAACCCGATTTTCCCTGTCCTGGTGGGGGGCCTCTCTATTCCCATGTTGGTTGATACGGGGGCCGCCTACTCTGTTCTAAATTCTACCGTCCCGTTCCCACGCACGGGGGAGGAGGTGCGTGTCGTGGGTGCGGGTGGCGAGACGCGGCTTGTTCCCCGCCTCGCTCCAACCCCCGTCTCCGTCGGCCCGGTGGCGGTCGAGCATTCCTTCCTCAACATGGAGGATTGCCCGGTCTCACTTTTGGGCCGCGACCTGCTCTGGAAATTGAACGCCTCCCTTTCATTTTCCCACTCTGGCTGCTCGTTGACTCTGGGACCTGAATTGGGGGGGATTTCCGCCCTCGTCAGAGTCTCCTTCTGCCCTGGGCATGTTCCCTCCCCTTTGCCACGGAATCAGTCCTCTGGACTGCAGACCCGGCTCCTACTCCTGATGTGCCACCCGCCGGTGTCTGCATGACTCCAAGTGCCCACTCAGCGCGGCACAGACTGCGTTCCTTGGCTCAAACGGTGTGTCGGAGTTTGCGACCTGCCCCCGCTCACCCTTTGAGTTTGGGAATGATGTCATGTCCTCGCTTCTTTACACCCTCATTCTCATGAAATACGCCATGAGCTAGTTGCCCACTGTATGCTCTTTACCGCAGTAGGACGTGTGGCCTCTGAGCATGTGTGGATTTCTCCTAACCTGTTTTGATCTCTCTCCAGCCCCGGGCCCCTCCCGCTGCTCCTTGGGCTGGCCCCTGTCTCCCCTGCTACTGTCGGTTCACTCTCTGGACTCCACACTCTGAGGGGTCACCAAGGCCCCCCCTGCTTTGCCCTCTGTGTTCCCAAGCCCCATTTTCATGTGCGCTTGAGGACAACCCCAGCATGGCGGATTCTAGTCTGTGGACGTGTCTTCTAGTATTCAGGCCCCTCACTGCTCCTTTGTTCTGGGGGGGCTTACACTCCCGAGCCTTGTTTCTCCCTCTGCTGGTCTCGGCGACGGTTTCCCCTCGTGGCCCTCATGGTTTGGGTCGGCTTGCCGCTCTCCCCGGCCTGGCGCGTGCGGGTGGATGGTTTGGCTCCCCGCCTCCCTTTTGCCTCCTCTGTGCCCCTCCGCCTCCTTGCTCCTTTTGCGTCCTCTGGCTTTTTGGGATTTTTGCATTTCGTGGTTCGGTGCTCCTGGGCCCTTGGGTTGTATCTGAGATATTGCCTCCAGAGGGGGGGTAAGAGAGTCCAGACCGCATTTAAAATGGATGCAATATCTCAGATCCAACCAGCCAGTTTTTTCTTTTTCCGGCCTTTCAGAGACACCGCAGCCCTCGGGCATACGCCGACTTGCGGTTTTGGAGCCCCAGCTAATTCTTTAGACAAGGGACTAGTGGCTGTGCGTCCCCTACTGGGACGTGATTTCAAGGCTGACACGTGCTCGACCTCGTCAAACCCCAGCACCTCAGCCCTCAGCCCTAAGGTGGAGCCTCCCTTGTCAAGCGCAGTTAGGCCCACCGGACCTGAACAAAGCTCCGCATGTCCGCAATGCACTAGGGATAGTGCCACAACCGCTGCCGAAAACCATCCAAGGGAAAGGGGGAACTGGTTTCAGGGTCCCACTAGAACGAAAGGGGGAGGGAGCCCGCGTTTATGCTGTTTCTTTTACTTGGGTGTATACTCCTACTCGCAAGGTTTGGGAAAACCTCACCAGCATTGGACCCATTTTTCCACACGGGCACCCAGGGTTCCTCGTTCTGTTTCTGGCTACTCTGTTTTGGCTCAGTTCTACAAGCCCTGTCTTCAGGCTGGCCCCTACCCACCATAAAGGGGTGCAGTATCATGGAAGGGAAGGGGAACACGCGGGTGGGTTGGGTTGGCCCGTTTTCTGTTCAGACCAACCCCTTGCGGGGGTTTTTCTCTGGGTTTCATTCTTTCGTTTCACAACCATGGGCGGGAGGACCTTAGCAGGGTCACTCCCTAAAAACTATGTACAGTTGGCCTATCTACATATCAACATATTTACAGTTAAAAGACCAGTCCTACTGTGCAATATGCTGCGCGAGGGCAGCATGCAGGACAATGACGGTTCCCAAGAATTCTGCATATGTCTAGCTTGGGAACTTTGAGTCTTTGCCCCCTCCTGCGAGCATGATCTACAGACACGTGTGGACCGCATTAAAACTTTTCATGCAATTCTGAAACCGTTACTTACACTCACATCTGGACACTCCTCACGGCCCATGCCACCCTCCCGGCGGGAAAACGGCCTGGGATCAGAGAAACCCTGTTGTGAATTCATCCTTTCGTCTGTAATTAGCTATGCATGGCCCATGATTCCTGTAGCCCAGCTCCTTATTGGTAGGCAGGTCCAGACAATCCGCGGAGTTTGCTAGCTTACGCTTCACGTCATTGACGCTTGCTCAGCCACGCTTAGGCGTTTACATTTCTTCTGCTCAGTAAGGGTTTCAGCCCCGTTCTGACACCACCTCTCCCTTCTCGTGGCTTTGTTTGTCAGTTTTTACTCCCGGTCAGCATTGTATGTTTCTAAGCTTAATGTTGGCAAGTGTTTTTCCTATGTAAAGGTTGTTCAGCAAGTTACATGGGAGGTCTCCAGGCACTTTACACCCCTCACAAATTATGGACTTTGGGCAGCCCGGCGTACTGGGACCTGGTTTAGAGTTCTGACAGCAATAGATCTGGACAAGCCGCGTTTTTTGCGTTCATGCTCCGCTGCGCTGGGATGTTTTTTTTGTTTCGAGAAGGTCGCGACCTGGGATCGATGCTGCTCGCCTCTGGTGATGAGGAGCCTGGCAAAAGATGCCATTGACCTACGTCATTGCCAAGATGTGAAGAGCGGTGCCATGCCTGTTGACAGCCACCCCGGCTCCAGAAGTAACTAAGGGGGGAGCTGCCTCCATTGATGTCTGGATTTTCATCCACCATTCCGTGTACGGTGATCCCGTACCCCCGAGCCGGTCTCTACAGGGATGCCGAGGATTCCACGTAGCGCAAGCCAGATTCCCTGGACTGAAGCGTGTGTGTGTGCGTGTGGGTTTTGGTGCCAAACTATGATCACCAACTGTCTCCTGTGCGAGATCCAGCTGTGTTCCGAAATGGACCCTCGTTTCTACTACAGATCCTCACATCAAGATTTCCATCCTGGGGCCTGACGCCCCTGCCTTCCGTGTCGCCTCCACCCAGCTCTTTTGGTCTCTCTGGTTGTCAAATTCCAAGCGCCTCCGCCTGCTAATTCGGAACGTTTCGAAAGGTGCCTGGACTACCCCCTTGTTCCTTTGCCAATTGGGTTTCTGTGTCTGGTTCCCCTGATTTACTAGTGTGTTTTTGATGCTCTGTTTTGTATGTGTATGATATGTTCTTAAAGGTCCCAATGCTCCCCGCTGTCTGCCAAGAGCCTGTCGTGCTCCTCGCATCTCTGGACTACCCAGTGCATCCAGGGCCCCCTCCCCCGTATTCCCAGAATTGTGCAATTGTCTGGGCATTCATGCCATGATGGCCATGGCATGAAAGCCCAGAAAGGGGGGAAATGATAGCGGAGCCAGAAGTGAAATTCCTCCACTTCTGGACTGTATTCGAATGAAAGGTTAAATCTGTTTTACTTTTCTGTGTTAGCTAGGTAGAAATCAATGGTATTAGCTAGGAAAATAGGATTTGTAAGTTTCTTTGTATTTGTGACTGTATGGAACCTCCTTAGCCCAAGGCAGAGAGTTCATCTCCGCTTCCCACCTGGGCACATCCTATTCACGTGCAGTAAAGGTTCCTGATGCATCGTGGACAAAGGGAAGACCCTCAGTCGGCTCCTCGGCTTCTCTGCCTAATCCGGCCAGCAGGCAGATAAGGAAGCTCTCACCATCACCCTTCTTCTGCTTCCGACCCTGACACCTGGGGAAACCTTTGTGTTTTCCCGCCAGTGGACACGCCATCGCCAGCCTCTACTCTGGCACGAAACTCAAGAAGGGAATGCTTGTCGAACTCTGATTGGTTCCTGCATGTGGCAAATGTATGATTGGTGGTTCTGAATTCTGTTAATGAATGGTGGTGGGCTGTCTTTTGATTTTCCCGGCTCCGGACGGGAGAAAGTGTAATTTACAGGTGTTGTAAGGCACAGCTAGGCAGCTGCAGTTGTTGTGCGGATGCTGAGGTGCTGACACTTAGGTCAGCATCTCAATAAATCACTTTATTTTACCTGGCCGGGTCGGGTCTTGCTTGGGTTCCTGGGCGCTGCCGAGAGCGGGATACTCTAGAGCAAGGAAAGTGTTACCCTGAGCAGCGCGGTAACAAGAGCTTGTAATAGGCTTTAAACCTTTTGCTTGTAGATTAATAAATGGCCGTTTCTGTGGGTCTGATTCTGATCTCATTAGTGCTAATTTTCCATTGGGTTAACGCTACTGAATGAAATTACGTTCCATTAATTTCCAATTAATTTTATTCTGTTCAAGTGAAATGACTCCTGATTCTTTTTGTATTCGTATCAAGGGGACAATCAGTTTCTGTTTATTTTATAGGAGCTTATGCTCACTCATAGCCTCTTATCTTCAAGTCTCCCAGGCTACTGTTGATCATGATCCATTCTGGAATCTTTTATAGCTATTTAAAAAATTAATCTGCATGTCAGAGTGTCCTTTCAAGAACCACATAGCCTTGGTGTTGCTGCAGTCTCTCTAGAGACATGAAATCCATGAGTTATTCCCATTCCCATTGGAAGAGAGACAAGCATTTTACATAATATATTTTTAAGCTTCAGTTGCTTTCCTGGCTGTTACCGCTGAGCTTCTTCTAGTTTATCTTCATAGTTGTTTCTGTATATATTCCCCCCTTCCCCATGGAACACAATGCACACCCATATTTTTTTGGAGCTTGCACATGGAGCCAGCATGATATGATTAAGAGTGTCAGACTCTATCTAATCTGAGAACTTGGTTCTAAGTTTCCCACTCTTCCACATGGTGAAGACTTCTGTAGATAACTTTAGGTCAGGGTTCTCTCTAGAATTTTCCTCTCAGCGCTTCACACAGAGGCAGGCAATGGCAGAAACCACCTCTTTAATGACTCTTGTCTTGAAAAGCAGTCATAGGTCATCTCATGGTGAGTTGATGCCACTTTCCACCACCACCAAATGAATGCAGCTCATGGGGCTCCCAGGACTTTCTTCTTCAAACAGTGACCTTTTCCACACAAGCCAAATCAAATGTTTTGAGGCATGGAGTTCTGCGTGGTTTCTAGCCCAAAATGTTTTATTTCCTGCCTCAACATGTTTTATTTGCATACTACCATTCCTCCCAAATGATTCTTTTTTGAAAATGGATTTCTGGAAGTGTTTCTTTTGTGGAACTGTTTTCATTTGCTATGTGTTGTATCTGTTTAAAACATTTCCCATGTCTCTGTAGTCCCTGGATTTCCTCACCAGTACCCATTTTCTGAGCTTTATGCCTGCAAATCTTGTGTTGTATTTGGTCTTTTTAAAAACAACAACAAGGGGATTAAACGGCTATGTATCTATGTAGACATGACCCCTACAGGCTTTGAATGAGGCTTTGAAGCCTTGTAGCATTGGATCTACAGATCTGTTAAAGATGGTGACTAGGAAGCATTTTTGAGCAGGTGGGTGTGGATGAGTGGGGTTTTGGAAAATATCTGAAAACAAAAAGACACATTCATAAGTATGAAAATACGGTGTCCATAATATTCAAATGTTCTTATAATGTATGAGAAATTGATTTATAGCAAATGTTTGCAGGTAGCTCGATACAAATATCTAGTATATAGATTAAAGACTACGTTCAGTGTCTGACAGTTTCCATTTTGTTGGTGTATGAAACATATACATTTAAGAACATATGAATATTAAGTCCACAAGAATTTGTAAACCTGAGAAAGTTCATCTTGTTTATTATACACCTTTTTACTTTACTAATTATACACATTAATTAATATGCCATACATGTGTTTTTTTTTCTGCCTTGTTCTGGCAAGCAGCTTTCGGTGAATTGAGGTATTGCTTCACCTCCAGGCAGGTAGGGAGATCTCCTGGTACGCAAACCACCTTCAGGACCAGGGGTAGGGAACCTTTAACACTCAAAGAGCCATTTGGACCCGTTTTCCACGGGAAAAGAAAACATTTGGAGCCGCAAATAATTTTTGACATTTAAAATAAAGATAACACTGTATATATTGGGGTTTTTTACCTTTTACTCCGCTCATTCTCAGAAGCGCATGGATGCATCCGCCCTGCTGCCTGCCAACGGGGCGGGCAAGAGGGGAAGCCGGGCAATTGGTGTGCCCGCCCTGCTGCCTGCAGGGCGGACAAGGATGTAGCCGGTGGCTCGGCCTCACCAGCCGCCAGGAAAGCACCCACCCCGCTCGAACAGGGCGGGCGAGAGGGGAAGCCCGCGGCACAGCCCAGCCGGCTGCGGGCAATTGGTGCGCTTGCCCTGCTGCCTGCAGGGCGGGCAAGGATGGGGCTGGCGGCTCGGCTCGTGGAGCCGCAGTGCAAGGGCAGAAGAGCCGCATGCAGCTCTCGAGCCACAGGTTCCCTATCCCTGCTCTAGACCATAGAGTAGGGTGACCATCCGTCCCGATTTTCGCGGGACACTCACGCTTTTGTGTAGAGTGTCCCGCCTCCCGCTGGGCTTATGCCATTGTCCCGATTATGGACAATGGCCCGCAGCAGCACACTGCCTTTTGCAGCGGCGCTCCCCAGTCAGGAAACAGGGAAGCGCCCCAGAAGGCACTGCGGCTGCCGCAGTGTTTTCTGGGGCGCTTCCCTGTTTCTGACTGGGGAGCGCCGCGCAAAAGGCTGCCTTGTGCGCTGCTCTTTGCCGGTGTTATCGCTTAATTCTGTCAGCTGTGGGCTTAGCAAACGGCAAGCTGCAGAAGTCTGGTGGCACTCCTGCGTCGCGTGCACTCAAGCGCAAGATGCGCTACCAAGCAGCCACTTCCCCGTCCCGGGCCGGAAAGGTGACCATCTGGTCACCTTACCATAGAGATCTATGGAGAAAACAGCTGATTCGAATGAAATACTTTATAGTATTTTATGCTGATGAGATCTCCCCCCTCTTTTTACTCCTCTCTACCCAGCTCTACCCCTGTCTCCAGGAATTTCCCAACCCAGAGATGTCATCCTTAACACCCTCTTTCCTCTTTATGTATTTGAGTCACATTCTAAAAAGAAGACTTCCTCAAGACCCCCCTTGGAGATGCAATCCGAAAAGGAGAGAACCCATCACTCTTTTAGTAGGAATGCAAGCCATCGATTTGGGGATGAAATGTATTTATTATTAAGTAGCTCTCTTTCTGTACAATTTATGAGGATTTATTTATATCTTTCATTTCCCATCAGCATCAACATCTCTCCTTGGCTCTGGCAATAGAAGCCCATCAATAAAAACAACATAAGGGCACTTGAACAACTGAACTCCATCAAAGACATCCAATACATTTGGCAGTGCTCAGTCATGACCATGAGACCTATCAGTGAACAGCTATATCTGTGTGAGGTGCCTTGTTTCAATTCTGTTTCACCTGCCTGTTATAAAACATAGGAAATAGTATAGATTAAACTATCCATGATGTCGCATTATGATGAAAAGTTGAAACCATGGCTATTTGTTTTTCCTCATATTGTTTTTTATTTTTATAATTGTCCTATTGGACTGTTTATTTGATGTGTTATGCTGTCTGATTACATTGTTTTATATCATGTGATCCATCATGAGTCTCAAGGAAAAAGTAAACAACCAGATAAAAGCCAGAATGAGCAGATGCTCTATATCCACAAGATCTTACAATAACTTTGGCCTGTGTTCTCAACACAATATTGGCTGATCAGTACTGGGTCATCACCAGGTAGACATTCTCCTTTCCCATTTTCTCCTTCCTCCCATGGTTGCCTGCATGCATCCACACAGCTGCATTGTGAGGATAAAATGGAGGAGAGGGGAACAGACAGGGTACAAACCAGGTGAAGAAAAAGATGATGAACCAGGAGGAGAGAATAGTTCTCAGTGAAATTACTGTTCCAGCATTGAGCATGATAAGAAGGAGACACTCTTGTCTACGCACAGATAATTAGCTCCTCTGTTCTATGTCTTGTTTGCTTCTGCCACCAAAGTGTGTCCTAGCCAGGAGCCTTCTCCTCAAGGAAACCCTGGAGTAACAGAAAAACTGCAGAAGCTTAGAAGAGAACATGCCTGCAGATTCTCAGCATTTCGAGGTTAAACAAAGGTTTGATAAGCATTGGAATGTAGCAATCACTCAAAAACTGCAGGTCAGAAAAGTATTTGCTGTGGCTTCTTTACACATGTAGTTTTATTTATCCTCATGCTGGAAGAGAATGTTTTTTTACTGTACAATCAGTGTTCTCTTCCCTTTTCAGCGAGACTAACATTGTCATCTTAAGCAAAGTTGCACCCACTGACTTCAATGAATTATAGTCTACTTAGGATGGCTATGTAAATGAGGTCATAAATCTTGCACATTTCAGGCATGATTCCTCCCAATTTTGACTAGCTTACACATTTGTAAAATCTCACAATAGTGTGCAGCAGTGGTTAGAGTGCCCAAAATGGACTTACAAGGTCCAAATCTTCATCCACCCATCAACCTCACTGGGTGACCTTGGGCTAGACAGAGGGTTTGATCCATACTAGTTTTTCTGTGACTGCAAGCCTTTGCTCCCAAATAATATTTTTCTGCCTCTCCATTCTTGTAGCAGCCTCAGATCTTGTTCCTGGGGAACAGGGAATTTGGGGATACTGGAAACACCAGCGTGGATTTAACTGATTATGTCTAAACATAACTTACCTTCAGCATTGTTGGGAGAGTAAAATGGACAAAATGGACAGGGAAGCGCCCCAGAAGGCACTGCGGCAGCCGCGGTGCCTTCTGGGG
>NC_059430.1:65135815-65150901 GCF_021028975.2 Sphaerodactylus townsendi | reverse complement strand
CCCCCCCCCCCACTCAGGGCTCAGGTCCTCTATTGTCATCTACTAACCCAGCCAGCGCGCAAACCCCCTGGGGGAAAAGCGTTGCTTGTTTTTCTCTTCCATACAGGAGTCCAGCTCGCCATGCCAGGCCAGCCCCATCCCGGAAATGGAGCGGGCCTCCCTGGAGGATCCAACCCAGCCGCCCTGTCGAGAGGGCCCGATTGCCCCCCAGCCTGGGCCGAGATGGGAGGGATCTCTCTGGAGCCAGCACACCCATTCTTCCACAAGGATCACAGCCCCCGCTGGGGCCACCCCCCTGGGGGGAACGGCAGCCTGGGCCAGCTGTGGCTCAGAGGTTGATGCCGCGTGTTGCTGCTCCTCATCTACCATCGCTATTCTCTCTCCCTCTCTGCCGCCCCCTGGCTGAAGCTTGGAGTTGCAGCCAGGGACATTCCTGATAGATTAACCCTTGGAACTCTCCGCTGTTCTCAGCCGCTTGAATATTGTTGGAACACGCCTTCTCTCACAACCTTGCTCGTGAGAATCACTGAACCTGCAATGCTAAAGACTATCAGTAGCTCTCCCTACGCTCTTGAGAAATCCATGGACTCTAACGCCATCGCTCTGTAGCTTTGGTAGTCAAACAGCAAGAGCCATGCATTGGACAATTATGCAACCACGGGTTGCCTTCCTTCCGTACATCATCCAGCCTATGTATCGTTTAGCCATGTTTTATTGCTTTCTGTGAACCAACTATTGCTGAAGTTATTGCATGCCTTAATTTTAGAAGTTATGTTATTTGTTGTTGCTGCATTTCCGCCTGTGTCTGCCGGAACTCTCTGCTACCGCCTCACCATCGTTCTGCCTCAGGCTTCACCCCGGAAGCCCAAGCACAGCCACCGCTCCGCCCTTCCCCTCGACCCCCCTTGCCGGAGCGACGCGGCGGCTCTAGCCAAGGCGGAGTGTGTTTCCCTCGCAACTTCCCTTGTGGGAGTCCCCGGACTTGTTTCCTGTAACACCAAGACTATTGGCCGGCTGGCCTGTGCCCTTGCGAAGTCCATCAACTCCACCTCCATTGCTCTGGATGCCCTGGCCTCCGAGCAGCAGGAGCTTCGTCAAGCGACTTTAGATAATCGTGCCGCCATTGATTATTTGTTGTTATTGCATCACCAGGGTTGTGAGAATGTACATAATATGTGTTGCTTTAATCTCTCTGATAATTCCCAGTTGATTCATATGAAAGTGCGTGAGTTGCAAGAAGTTGTATCCAATCTGAAATACGATGTATTGCCCCATTGGTGGTCAGCCCTCTGGAGCTGGCTGCCGGGAGGATGGTTGAGTGCTATCGTACAGCTCTGCATTGGTTTGATTGTATGCCCCATCGTCGGGTCTTGTTTTGTTCAATGTGTATCTAATATTGCCTGTAACGTGTGTAAGAAGCCCCTCGACTTTCCCTTACCCCGCAACCAAGTTCTAATGTTACACAAGCAGCTCGGTCAGCTTGACCAGACGGCGGAGGAGACGAGCGTCCCTTTAAATCACCCCCTAGCATTTCGGTCCCCCTTCTAAAATGTAAAAAAGGAGGAGATGTAGTGATGCACTGCTGACCCAGCAGCACCGTGGTAGAACGTTGGAACACCAACGGACCTACGGCCTTCTGGTCGCACCGCACCCCCACTCCTCATCCCCCTATGAGTCACGGGTCATGAACTGTCTGGCTCAGTCACCGGGCGCAGGGACAATGGTCTTGCCCCCAGGTGAGGATTAGGCTCAGACGCTTACGCTCCTCTCCGCACGTAGCCAGGTGAGATCATGCATCACATGATGATCTCCAGGTCTCCCGGTCTCCCGCTCATCTCCCTACCCACCTCCTTTACACGCCCACAATGAAACCCTAATAAAAGGTGCCAGAGACCAGCACAGGGAGAGTTGTCAGGATCATGAAATCCCGCGCTTCCTGTTGCTGACGCTCTCCACCAGATGGAACCTCCTCCGCGTCTCGCCTATTCCTTAGCGACGACCCTGCGGGGATGACTACAAGGACCTTAGCGGGGTCACTCCCTAAAAACTATGTACAGTTGGCCTATTTACATATCAACATATTTACAGTTAAAAGTCAATCCTACTGTGCAATATGCTGCGCAGGGAGCAGCATGTAGGACGATGACGGCTACCAGTCGTACTGCATATGCTTGGCTGGTACCCCTGAGTCTTTTGCCCCCTCCTGCGAGCATATTCACAGACACGGTGGACACCATTAAACCTACAATTGGAAGCCGGTTATGACACCGCCACTGGACACCCTCACGGCCCATGCCACCCTCCCGGCGGGAAACGGCCTGGGATCAGAGAAACCCTGTTGTGAATTCATCTTTTCGTCTGTAATTAGCTATGCATACCCATGATTCCTATAGCCCAGCCCTTGGTTGGTAGGCAGGTCCAGACACCGTGGAGCCTGCTTACGCTACGTCATTGACGCTGCTCGCCTACGCTAGGTTTACTCTCTTGCCGTAAGGGTTTCAGCCCCGTTCTGACACCCCTCTCCCTTCTCGGCTTGTTTGCCGGCTTTACCCTTACATTGTATGTTTCTCAGCGAATGTTTAAGTGTTTTTCCTATGTAAAGGTTGTTCAGCAAGTTACATGGGAGGTCTCCAGGCACTTTACACCCCTCACAAATTAAGGACTTTGAGCGGCCCGGTATACTGGGGCCCGGTCTAGAGTTTTGACAGCAATAGATCTGGACAAGCCGCGTTTTGCGTTCATGCTCCGCTGCGCTGGGATGTTTCCGAGAAGATCGCGACCTGGGATCGATGCTGCTCGCCTCTGGTGATGAGGAGCCTGGCGAAAGATGCCATTGACCTACTTCATTGCCAAGATGTGAAGAGCGGTGCCATCCCTGTTGACAGCCACCCCGGCTTCAGGAGTACCAAAGGGGGGAGTTGCCTCCACTGACATTTAGACCTTCATTCATCACTCCGTGTGCAGTGATCCCGCACCCCCGAGTCGGCCTCTACGGGAACGCTGAGGACTCTACAGAGCGTAAGCCGGACTCCCTGGATGGAAGCGTGCGTGTGCGTGTGTGCGTTTGGGCCTCGATGCCGAGCTATGATCACCAACTGTCTCCTGTGCGAGATCCGGCTGTGTTCCGAAATGGACCCTCGTTTCTACTACTGATTCTCACATCAAGATTTCCATCCTGGGGCCCGACGTTTCTGCCTTCCGTGTCGCCACAACTCAGCTCTTTAGGTCTCTCCGGTTGCCGGGAATAACTTGAAGCGCCTCCGCCTGCTAATTCGGAACGTTTCGAAAAGTGCCTGGACTACCCCCTTGTTCCCTTGCCGATTGGGTTTATGTGTATGGCTCCCCTGATTTACGGGTGTGTTTTTGATGATCTGTTTTGTATGTGTGTGATATGTTCTTGAAGGTCCCAATGCTCCCCGCTGTTTGCGAAGAGCCTCTCATGCTCCTCGCACCCCTGGATTACTCGGTGCATCCAGAGCCCCCTCCCCCATATTCCCAGGTGATACATTTGTCTGGGCATCCATGCCATGATGCCATGGCATGAAAGCCCAGAAAGGGGGGAAATGATAGCGGAGCCAGAAGTGAAATTCCTCCACTTCTGGACTGTGTTCGAATTAAGGTTTAAAAACTGTCCTGTTCTCTGTGCTAGCTAGATAGAAATTACCTGTATTAGATAGTGAAATAAGATTTGTAAGTTTCTTTGTATTTGTGACTGTATGGAACCTCCTTAGCCCAAGGCAGAGAGCCATCTCCGCTCCACCTGGGCACATCCTATTCACGTGTAAAGGTTCCTGATGCACGCGGACAAAGGAAGACCTCAGTCGAAGCGCCTCGCCCTGCCTAATCCCGTCAGCAGGCAGATAAGGAAGCTCTCGTCATCACCCTCTGCTTCCTGACCCCGAACACCTGGGGAAACCTTTTGTGTTTTCCCGCCAGTGGACACGTCATCGCCTCGCCCTACTCTGGCGTGAAACTCAAGAAGGAGATGCCTATCGGACTCTGATTGGTTCCTGCATGTTGCAAATGAATGATTGGTTGTTTTGAATTCTGTTAATGAATGGTGGTGGGCTGTCTTTCATGCTCCCGGGCTCCCGACGGGAGAAAGTGTACTTAAGGTGCTGTAAGGCTGCTAAGGCGGCAGCAGCTGTTGTGCGGAACGGAGGTGCTGACACTTAGGTCAGCATCTCAATAAATCACTTTTATTTATCCGAGCCTTGTCGGGTCTTGCTTGGGTTCCTGGGCGCTGCCGAGAGCGGGATACTTCCGAGTAAGGAAAGTGTTACCCTGAGCAGCGCGGTAACAGTTGGGGGCTCGTCCGGGATTTTCTGAACCTACGGGAGAACCGGTATTGCTCTCGAGGAACCGACCCGACTGGCGGAGTGCAGTTCCGAAGAACGGCGCTGGTTGCAGTGGTTCGGAGGTCGGAGGTCTCGCTTGATCAGAGGTTGTGGACGCCCTCTGCAGGACAGGTGAGACGGACCTGCGAAGGGAAAAAGGGACGGGAGATCCCAGGGAGAGAGAGAGAGAGTTCCGTGGTAGCCATAAAGAAGGAACGGAGGGCCTCAGCGTTAAGGGGTTAGTCCGGGGAGGACAAGAAAGAACCCAGGCCAGGTTTAAACCCAGCGTGTCCTTAGGCCCAGGAATTTGGCGAACGGGTTTTTGGTCCGGGAAGGACGGGAACAGAAGCCCAAATCAGAGATCAGCGAGCAGAGTTGGTTAGAAAATGGGAGCCTGTGGGTCTAAGGATGGAAGCCCCAAGTCTCTCCCAGAATCCACCCCGTTGGGTTGCGTCCTGTATAACTGGGATAAGCTCAGTCGTAAGCCCCCGGTGTCTAAGAGAAAGTTGGAGTCGTGGTGCAAGGGCGAATGGACCAATTACAGTTTGTCTGCCAGCTCTTGGGCGGTGACGGGCTCGTTTAGTTGGCCAGTCCTCCAGAATTTGTATCAAGTCCTAAGAAGTACTGGGTTAAAGAAGCAGGCTAAGACACTGGAGAGGACCTTTATGGAGGTCTACAGAAACCCCAAGAGTTATGCCTGTGTTCAGGGAACCAAGATTATGTTAGTGGTGGAGCCAGGCGTCCACCGGGAGTCAGTAGTTTTGGGGGCCGCCCCCATGGATATCCTGCCCCCTCCCCCAGATGATCTATTAGACTTCCCAGTAGCGCAAGCATGGCCTGAACCCCCACCGAGTGTGGCTGGAGACGGAAGCCCTCCAGCATTTGGACAGCAGGCTGCCATTTCCCCGAGTGCGGCCGATGGCGGGCCTCCGCGGGTGGTGCCCTCCGCCCCTCCTCAGATGGGGGATGGCCCCTCCTCTTCTGGCTTCACAGCTCACGCGACTCAACCTTCCCCCAGAAGGGAGTCTGGCCCCTCATCCCCATTTCGGAATTCAGGCTCCTCGGGGACCTCCTCCCACGGGACCCCCAGCGAACCGCATTTAGCTCAGATGTTGGACGACGTGGCCTCCCAAGTTCAAAGTTTGCAGTCTGCCCTCAGGAGGTCCCCGGGTCTGGCTCCAGCCTGGTCTTCCCCACGGTCGGCTGCCTCCCCCTCCACCGAGATGGTCGATACCCCGTCTTTCCCATCCACCCCGTCTGCGAGCTCAGATAGTGGTAGCCGCTACCCGGCTAGGGTGCATGCCCCTCCCGATCGCCTCCAGGTGGGGGTCGAATCAAAAGTACCAGCGGCATCGGCGGGCATGTTTCCCATCCGTACTCAGATGGGAATGACCCCAACCAGTGAGCCCCGCTCCCTTTATGTCCATGTTCCCTTTACTGCCTCGGACCTGTACAATTGGAAGGAGAGGTCGCTCCCGTACACCGCCGATCCCTTAGCGATGACCCAACTTGTAGAGTCCATTTTTGCGACCCACTTGCCCACTTATGCTGATATTCAGCAATTGCTACGACTCCTTTTGACCGGGGAGGAGAGGGTTCTGGTTATTCAGGTGGCTAGAATCGAAGCCACCCAATATGTAGATGACCATCAGGAAGGAGTGCACCCCGCCATGTTGGCTGAGGTGTTCCCCGAGTTGGACCCAGGGTGGGATGTGAACAAGGAGGCAGACCGGGACAAATTGGGGAACTATCGGCGCTTTATGATTTTGGGTCTCCGAAATGGTGCCCCACGCCGCCATGATCTCTCCAAACTCCACCAGCTAGCTCAGAACAAGGATGAATCACCCGCCGCCTTTATGGAATGCATTCGTTCCGAGTGCCGTAAATGGACACGGGTGGACCCCGCTGACCTAGTCTATCGCCCCCTGATCAATAGCGTGTTCATTGGAGGGAGTGCCCCGGATATTAGGAAGAAGTTGAATCAGATCCTGGATAATACCCTTAAGGATCCGGCTGATCTCCTGAAAACGGCCAATAATGTGTATTTTGAGCGGGAAGAGATGGCACAGGATGCGAAGGAGAAGGCGAAGGAGAATCGCCACCGCCAGCTAGTGGGAGCCTTACAGGCAGCCGTGGGCACTAACCAGGACCCTGGTGAGTCATCTTATGGGAATGTTCCCAGGACTCCCCCGCATGCTCCAACAACCCCGGCCTTAGAGCAGATTCAGAATTCGTTGCAGGAAGTAGTGGGAGCCCTACGGGCCACCGCGGGTGGGAATCGAGATTTTGGTGGGAACTCGGGTTACCAGGGACTCTCCCGCAGCCCACCATCGGCTCCACGCAACGCCCCTTTAGATAGAGATCAGTGCAGTTATTGCCGCCAACATGGCCACTGGCGCCGAGAGTGCGCTGCCAGGTTGGCATCGGAGGGTCGTCAATCTCAACAGCGTGGCAACGGTTACCGGCAACCCCGGTTTTCAGGGTTCCGGTTTTCAGGCCCCAGTCTCCTTACTTCGAACCCTCAACGCAATCTCCCCCGAACCTCCGCTAGGACAGCCCGGGTCCCTTTTCCAGGCACGGGAACCCCCGTTTTGGAGTGGGTGCCCGGACCTGGAGGCCGGAGCAACAGGCAGGCTCTGGGATCTTTGGGCTCGAACGAACTGCCGGCTCTCCCCCTCCCCGGGTTGAGAGTGCTCCAGCACGCTTAGAACGTTCCCCTACGAAGGACCAGCAACGGGCGGCTCAAGCGGAGTCTTGCCGCCTCACGCAGATCTTTACCCAGCCCGGTGCTGGGGGTGGTCGCCAGCCCGTCCCCGAAGTCCCTGTTCCGGCTCCACGAGCCCCTGAGGTGGTTGTTGGAATCTTTCAGCCCTCACCAGCCCCGGAGGCCGCTCTGGTTTTCACCGTGCCCCTCGTACTCCCGATGTGCTCCCCGCCGACTCTGGAAATAGCCCCTGTGTTTGATGCCCCTCCACAAGTTGCCTGGCCCCCCTCCAGTGCCCCTGAACATACGCACGGTTTTCCTCCTGAGCCCGCCTCTCCCCCTGCTCCCTCGGATGGTTCATCCGCCCCGGTAGACCTGGACGCAGATTCAATGCCTGTGTCAGAGTCGGTGGCGGACGCCTCTGCGGCCCATTGGCCGGAGGGCGATTGCCTCGTGGCGACCCTAGTCACCTCGCTCCCCCTATCTCCCTCCGACCCGATTTTTCCTGTCTTGGTGGGGGGCCTCTCTATCCCCATGTTGGTTGACACGGGGGCCGCCTACTCTGTTCTAAATTCTACCGTCCCGTTCCCACGCACGGGGGAGGAGGTGCGCGTCCTGGGTGCGGGTGGCGAGACGCGGCTTGTTCCCCGCCTCGCTCCAACCCCCGTCTCCGTCGGCCCGGTGGCGGTCGAGCATTCCTTCCTCAACATGGAGGATTGCCCGGTCTCACTTTTGGCCCACGACCTGCTCTCGAAATTGAACGCCTCCCTTTCATTTTCCCTCTCTGGCTGCTCGTTGACTTTGGGACCTGAATTTCGGCCCTCGTCAGCCCTGCTCTGGCTGCCCCTGTCACGGAACGAGTCCTCCAGACTGCAGACCCGGCTCCTACTCCCGATGTGCCCCCCGCCGGCGTCTGCAGGACTCCAAGTGCCCACTCAGCGCGGCACAGACTGCGTTCCTTGGCTCAAACGGTGTGTCGGAGCTTGCGACCTGCCCTCGCTCACCCTTTGAGTTTAGGAATGATGTCATGTCCCCCCCCTCTTTACACCCCGCTCCGTAAAATGCGCAGGGCGATAGTTGCCCACTGTATGCTTGCTACGTGTAGAACGGTGGCCTCTGAGCGTGTGTGGAATTCCCAGCCTGTTTTGACTTCGGCCCCGTCCCTCCCGCTGCCTTGGGGTGGCCCTGTCTCCCCTGCTACTGTTGGTCCACTCTCTGACTCCACGCTTGAGGTCACCGCGCCTCCCTGCTCTGTCCTGTGTTCCTGAGTCCCACTTTCGTATGCACCAGGGACAGCTGGCGTGGAGGGTTCTAGTTTGTGGGACGTGGCCCCTGTTATCCTGGCCCCCACTGCCCTCGTTCTGGAGGCACACTTGAGCCTTGTTTTCCTGCCGGCCCGGTGGCGGTTTTCCCTTTTCGCCCTCATGGTTTGGGCCGGCTTGCTGCTCTCCCTGGCCTGGCGCGTGCGGGTGGATGGTTTGGCTCCCCGCCTCCTTTTTGCCTCCTTTGTGCCCCTTCGTCTCCTTGCTCCTTTTGCGTCCTCTGGCTTTTTGGGATTTTTGCGTTTCGTGGTTCGGTGCTCCTGGGCCCCTGAGTTGTCTCTGAGATATTGCCTCCAGAGGGGGGGGTAAGAGAGTCCAGACCGCATTTAAAATGGATGCAATATCTCAGATCCAACCAGTCAGTTTTTTCTTTTTTCGGCCTTTCAGAGACACTGCAGCCTTAGAGCATACGCAGAATTGCAGTTTTGGAGCCCCAGCTAATTCTTTAGACAAGGGACTAGTGGCTGTGCGTCCCCTGCTGGGACGCGACTTCAAGGCTGACACGTGCTTGGCCTTGTCAAACCCCGGCACCTCAGCTCTCAGCCCTAAGGTGGAGCCTCCTTTGTCAAGCGCAGTTGGGCCCATCAGACCTGAACAAAGCTCTGCATGTCCAAAATGCACTAGGAATACTGCCACAACTGCTGCCAAAAGTCGTCCAAGGGAGAGGGGGGATTGGTTTCAGGGTGCCACTAGGACGAAAGGGGGGAAGAAGCTCACGTTTATGCTGTTTCTTTTACTTGGGTGTATGCTTCTGCTCACAAGGTTTAGAAAAACCACACCAGCACTGGACTCATTTTTCCACACGGGCGCCCATGGTCCCTCGTTCTGTTTCTGGCTGCTCTGTTTTGGCTCAGTTCTACGGGCCCTGTCTTCGGGCTGGCCCCTACCCACCATGAAGGGGTGCAGTATCATGGAAGGGAAGGGGAACACGCGGGTGGGTTGGGTCGGCCCGTTTTCTGTTCAGACCAACCCCTCGGGGGGGTTTTTCCTCTGGGTTTCATTCTTTCTTTTCACAACCATGGGCGGGAGGACTGTAGTGATGCACTGCTGACCCAGCAGCACCGTGGTAGAACGTTGGAACACCAACGGACCTACGGCCTTCTGGTCGCACCGCACCCCCACTCCTCATCCCCCTATGAGTCACAGGTCATGAACTGTCTGGCTCAGTCACCGGGCGCAGGGACAATGGTCTTGCCCCCAGGTGAGGATTAGGCTCAGACGCGTACGCTCCTCTCCGCACGTAGCCAGGTGAGATCATGCATCACATGATGATCTCCAGGTCTCCCGGTCTCCCGCTCATCTCCCTACCCACCTCCTTTACACGCCCACAATGAAACCCTAATAAAAGGTGCCAGAGACCAGCACAGGGAGAGTTGTCAGGATCACGAAATCCCGCGCTTCCTGTTGCTGACGCTCTCCACCAGATGGAACCTCCTCCGCGTCTCGCCTATTCCTTAGCGACGACCCTGCGGGGATGACTACAAGCTGGTGCCGAAACCCGGGAATCCTCGAACCTCCACCCTGCTCACCGTCGCCTGGGGAAGGGCCGCGATACCGAAGTCCGCTGGATCGGCGCATCCAGGGACCACCGTTTCGGTATCGCCTGTCCTCTGGATCGGCGCATCCAGAGACACGCGTCCTAGGACACTCTCTCGTCCGACGGAACACCGGTGAGTATGGGAGCTTGCAAAAGCAGGGCTTATGACAAGCACGTTGACGAGCTGAAAGCGTTAGCGAAATGCGGCAGGGTCCCCGTAAAGAGAAGGGAGCTGCGCAAATTGGTTGAGGAGATTGAAGCTCAATGTCCATGGTACCCAGAGGGGGGGACATTGAATCTTAAGGACTGGGAAAACATCGGGCGCACTCTTCGCACAGAGCCTCGCGCGCCGATGTCACTGCTACTGACGTGGAGACAATGTTATGTCGCCATCAGCCTGCAGACCTATGGCTCCCTTGCTGTAGGCCGCCCTCCTTTCGATCTTTCACCTTCAATTTCAACCCCGGAATTTTCTCTATCCGCTAAATTGGACGCCTGTCCTCCTTCTGCCCCCCTTGCTCCTTCGCCCATTTCAAACTCTCCCGCGGCTCAGCCGCCCCCTCCCCTTGCTCCGCCTTCATTTTCCGAAGCCACCGCACCTCCGTCAGCGCCACGTAATGGCGCGGGTTTCAAAACTCTCGCAGAGCGTATTAGCCACGATCTGCAAAGGAAAGAAACCCTGACGGAAGACGATGCCGATATTCTCGCATTGTGCCCCGTCCATTTCACAGACACCGAGGGGGGGGATGGCATTGTTCGGCGGGTTGTCAAGTACCGCCCCTTAAGCTATAACATCCTCACTGAGCTCCGCAAAGCAATGCGGGACGTAGGAGCCACTAGCCCCTACGTGAGAGGCATGCTGGAGGCAATCGCGAGGAATCACCTAATGGTTCCGGACGACTGGAAGACCACCTTTCGCATGCTCCTGAGCCCTGCACAATTTGTGATCTGGGAAAGCAAGTTCCGCCAGCAGTGCTTCAACAGGGCAGCCACCTCTGGCGGCGCCCACACCGCCGCGCAGCTTTACGGCTTCGATGCCTTCACCAACCCCAACGATCAGATTGTCCTGCCTGAGGCCACCCTTACGGTCACCTCTGAGTGCGCCTACAAGGCGTTTATCAAGGTTCCCAATGCCGGCCAGCCAACCCAGAGTTTCTCCACCATCCGGCAAAAACCCCAAGAGCCCTATGCCGAGTTTGTGAACAGGCTCCAGGAAGCTCTCAAAAGGCAGGTTGACAACGAGGAGGCCCAGGGCGAACTCCTTAAGCGCCTCGCCAAAGAGAACGCCTCCGCTGAGTGCCGCAAGGCAGTCACAGGCTTAGGTAGGAACCCTGAACTGGCCGACATGCTCAAAGCTTGCCAGGACATCGGGTCTTTCGCCCATCAAGCCAGCCTTCTAGCTGCAGCCCTCTCCGCTGCCCTGAGACAGCCCCGAGACAAGTGTTTCAATTGCAACAAGCCAGGACACCTCCGTAAGGACTGTAGACTGCCCGGCGGGGGGGCCTACAGCCCGAACGGAGGGGGGTCTCCCCCCAGAGGGCGAAGACTCCCAGGGAGGTCTAAGACCGGGTGCTCCCAAAGCCTGCTGGGAAGGCCCGCACCCGGGCATCTCCCCAGCCCGGAACCAAGGCCCGCACCTCAAACCCTTCCCCCGGAGCTCCCCCACGAGATCTTCGCTGCTCCAGCTCAGTATAGTGATCCCATCCCCACGGAGACCATTAGGCTGGTCTTGCCAAAAGCTTCCGCCGCTGAACAGGGGTTGTTCATCATCCCAGGGGTCATCGACTCCATGCGCCAGGGAGCCATCCACATCC
This sequence comes from Sphaerodactylus townsendi, assembly GCF_021028975.2. NCBI lineage: Eukaryota > Metazoa > Chordata > Lepidosauria > Squamata > Sphaerodactylidae > Sphaerodactylus > Sphaerodactylus townsendi. The sequence goes on along the minus strand of NC_059430.1, from coordinate 65,139,187 downwards.
AGGTATGGACAAACATCCCGCAGAAACTGCCAAGTCCATCTGAACACCCTGCCTCTATGCTCTCACTCGAGTCTAATCTAAGTTCAGCTAATCTAAATCTCGTTGCTCGCTCCCCCTCTACGTCTATGCTTCCTGCTCTGCTAGCCCCTTCTATTTCCAAAGTCACCATGCCTCCGCCAGTGCCACAGAGTGGCACGCATTTCAAAATCTCTGCAGAGTCCACAATCACTGAACTACAAGCAGCTGTAAGGATCAAATCAGATCTCGTAGCCTCTGAGCCTGTGCAAAGCCCTAAGCTCAAAGCTCCCAGTGGCAGCAAAATCGTCAATACCTCAGAGAGAGCAAGATCTCAAATCAGAGTTGCAATCCTCCTCATTACTTTATGCGTGCTCTGTATGCCTATATATGCTCTGTATGTCTTACCCCCTTTCAAGAGACCCCTAAAATTTTCCCTTCATCAGAGGGATTTGTCCATTGCTTCTAAGCTATGCTCCTATGCTTCAATTAAAGTCTCTCTCCTTTTGATTATGTGTGCCAATGCCTTGAAAGGCTTCACCCATTACAGCATCAACCTTAAACAGGACGCAGCTCGTGCATGCTCCCTAGGAGGCCGATGGGACCTGCTTCAGGCCGCCTCCATCTTAGTTTAAACCCTCAAAACTCTTCTTCAAACCTTTCCTTGAGAACCTTTTCCCTTGTCCATCTGAGCCTACACTGCCACATTGGCGTGGTGCAAGTTTACATATGAAGCCAAAATCATTTTCATGCTCCCACATTCTCTGCTGAGCGCTCCCTGGCTAGTCACAGTGCCAAGGGGGGTCTCTCAGCCACACCTATCTTACACAGCCTCCGCTGTGAAGGTAGGAAGCGAGCTCAAACCGGCCAAAGTCCCCTTACAGGAGGGGAAGGTAGAGCTGACTTCCAAACCCTTCCCCCCCCCTGCCTTCCTTTCTGCACACCCTCCCTCTTTCTAATGGGCTGATGCACCCCACCTCTAGATCTAGGATCTGATAAAGGGTTTTTTGCAAACCCCTCTCAATTTGCTCCTGTGATCAAACCTCAAGCCCAGGAACTGTTTTCTTTGCATCTTCTCTACATCTTTCCTATAGATGCTATATTACGATATGACTATAATTGTGAATTGTTTAAGTTGCTTTGCAAAAAACCCACACCTTAGACGGTGATTGGGATTGTTTTACAAACAAACATCCGACCTGGATATGACCTCTCCCTTCTCCTAAGCCTTCGGGCAATTCCCTGCCTTGTATCTCTTAACGCCTTGAATGTTGCAAGTGATCGTTGTCGGAATGGGCCAACTGCGCCTAACGAAAGCTTGGCCAAAACAAACGAAAGAAAGGGGAGTAGTCCCCCCCCTATCGACCCAATCAAAGTCTCATCCAGCAGACCATATCCAAAGTATCGTTCTCTATCAATCATTCAAAAAATTGCTCGCCCCCCCCCCCACTCAGGGCTCAGGTCCTCTATTGTCATCTACTAACCCAGCCAGCGCGCAAACCCCCTGGGGGAAAAGCGTTGCTTGTTTTTCTCTTCCATACAGGAGTCCAGCTCGCCATGCCAGGCCAGCCCCATCCCGGAAATGGAGCGGGCCTCCCTGGAGGATCCAACCCAGCCGCCCTGTCGAGAGGGCCCGATTGCCCCCCAGCCTGGGCCGAGATGGGAGGGATCTCTCTGGAGCCAGCACACCCATTCTTCCACAAGGATCACAGCCCCCGCTGGGGCCACCCCCCTGGGGGGAACGGCAGCCTGGGCCAGCTGTGGCTCAGAGGTTGATGCCGCGTGTTGCTGCTCCTCATCTACCATCGCTATTCTCTCTCCCTCTCTGCCGCCCCCTGGCTGAAGCTTGGAGTTGCAGCCAGGGACATTCCTGATAGATTAACCCTTGGAACTCTCCGCTGTTCTCAGCCGCTTGAATATTGTTGGAACACGCCTTCTCTCACAACCTTGCTCGTGAGAATCACTGAACCTGCAATGCTAAAGACTATCAGTAGCTCTCCCTACGCTCTTGAGAAATCCATGGACTCTAACGCCATCGCTCTGTAGCTTTGGTAGTCAAACAGCAAGAGCCATGCATTGGACAATTATGCAACCACGGGTTGCCTTCCTTCCGTACATCATCCAGCCTATGTATCGTTTAGCCATGTTTTATTGCTTTCTGTGAACCAACTATTGCTGAAGTTATTGCATGCCTTAATTTTAGAAGTTATGTTATTTGTTGTTGCTGCATTTCCGCCTGTGTCTGCCGGAACTCTCTGCTACCGCCTCACCATCGTTCTGCCTCAGGCTTCACCCCGGAAGCCCAAGCACAGCCACCGCTCCGCCCTTCCCCTCGACCCCCCTTGCCGGAGCGACGCGGCGGCTCTAGCCAAGGCGGAGTGTGTTTCCCTCGCAACTTCCCTTGTGGGAGTCCCCGGACTTGTTTCCTGTAACACCAAGACTATTGGCCGGCTGGCCTGTGCCCTTGCGAAGTCCATCAACTCCACCTCCATTGCTCTGGATGCCCTGGCCTCCGAGCAGCAGGAGCTTCGTCAAGCGACTTTAGATAATCGTGCCGCCATTGATTATTTGTTGTTATTGCATCACCAGGGTTGTGAGAATGTACATAATATGTGTTGCTTTAATCTCTCTGATAATTCCCAGTTGATTCATATGAAAGTGCGTGAGTTGCAAGAAGTTGTATCCAATCTGAAATACGATGTATTGCCCCATTGGTGGTCAGCCCTCTGGAGCTGGCTGCCGGGAGGATGGTTGAGTGCTATCGTACAGCTCTGCATTGGTTTGATTGTATGCCCCATCGTCGGGTCTTGTTTTGTTCAATGTGTATCTAATATTGCCTGTAACGTGTGTAAGAAGCCCCTCGACTTTCCCTTACCCCGCAACCAAGTTCTAATGTTACACAAGCAGCTCGGTCAGCTTGACCAGACGGCGGAGGAGACGAGCGTCCCTTTAAATCACCCCCTAGCATTTCGGTCCCCCTTCTAAAATGTAAAAAAGGAGGAGATGTAGTGATGCACTGCTGACCCAGCAGCACCGTGGTAGAACGTTGGAACACCAACGGACCTACGGCCTTCTGGTCGCACCGCACCCCCACTCCTCATCCCCCTATGAGTCACGGGTCATGAACTGTCTGGCTCAGTCACCGGGCGCAGGGACAATGGTCTTGCCCCCAGGTGAGGATTAGGCTCAGACGCTTACGCTCCTCTCCGCACGTAGCCAGGTGAGATCATGCATCACATGATGATCTCCAGGTCTCCCGGTCTCCCGCTCATCTCCCTACCCACCTCCTTTACACGCCCACAATGAAACCCTAATAAAAGGTGCCAGAGACCAGCACAGGGAGAGTTGTCAGGATCA
>NC_059430.1:65111906-65135720 GCF_021028975.2 Sphaerodactylus townsendi | reverse complement strand
ATTGTTGGGCCTTGAACCTGGAACCTTTTGGTTTCCCCGTGGGTGCTCTTTTCAATGTGGCTAGTGAGCTATCCTCCAACATGTCCTTCCCTGACCCATGTTCCATCCTCCAACATGTCCTTCCCTGACCCAGCTATATAAACGTGTCTGGTTCCGCGCTTGGCCTCACCATTGGATTATCCATCCTGTTAGAGGTGGCCTGCCTATAGTGCCCCTGATGTTCCTGGACTACAATTCCCATCAGCCCCTGCCAGCATGGCCAATTGTAGTCCATGAACATCTGGAGCACCATTGTTTGGTCGCCCCTGTGTTACTGGATCCAGCCTTAACTGATGAGGGTCGCCAGGGGGTTGGGGGCAAAGGAGACATGGTGAATCTCCAAGTCCCAACCCTGCTTTGCTTCTAGCATGTGACAAGATAAGGCTCTACTAGGCCACCGTCCCTCCTGCCTACGAACACAGATGTCTTTAGAAGGAGATCAGACAGATTCATGGAGAAGTCCATCAATGACTACGAGTTATGGTGACCATGGGGAACTTCAACATCCAGAGGCAGTAAATATCAGAATCACAGCGGCAGGAGGTAACATCAGGGCAAGGCCTCAGCCTCTATGCCTGGTTCTTGGGCCTCCAGAAGAACTGGTTGGCCACTGTATGAGATGGGATGCTGGACTAGATGGACCACTGGTCTGATCCAGCAGGGCTCTTCTGATGTCCATGTGAAGGTCTTGGTCTCTATGCCCTGTTGTTGGCCCTGCAGAGGAACTGGCTGACCACTGTATGAGACGGGATGCTGGACAGAATGGACCAGTGGTCTGATTCAGCATGGCTCTTCCGAGGGTCTGGTGAAGGCCTCGGTCTCTATGCCCAGTTGTTGGACCTCCAGAGAAACTGGTTGCTCACTATGTGAGACAGAATGCTGAACTAGATGGATCACTGGTTTGTCCAGCCCCGTGATGGCGAACCTTTGGCACTCCAGATGTTATGGAATACAATTCCCATCAGCCCCTCCCAGCATGGTCAATTGGCCATGCTGGCAGGGGCTGATGGGAATTGTAGTCCATAACATCTGGAGTGCCAAAGGTTCGCCACCACTGGCTCCAGCAGGACTGTTCTGAGGTCCTTATCAGGAGAAGGCCTCGGCCTCTATGCCCGGTTGTCGGACCTCCAGAGGAACTAGTTGGTCAGTGTGTGAGACGGGATGCTGGACCAAATGGACCACATGTCTGATCCAGCATGGATCTTCTAATGTTCTTGTCTTGATGGTAAGATCAACCCCTTGCAACAGTGTCAGTGTGGAAAACTGCTCTTGGCCTTGAGGATATGAATCTACTTCCAAACAAATTAATCCAGCCTAGCATTGTCTGCTGGAACAGGTAGTGGTTCTCCAGGGTCTCAAAGACAGGGAAGTCTTTTTCGGCCTCTGATACTGGAGATCCTTTAACTGGAGATGCCATGGTTTGGGCAGGAGACCACTACATGTCCTTGGGTGGGCGCCCCACCAAAGAGCCACGTCCTCCCCCCTTAAGGAAGAAGCCTACCTTTCCCAAAAGGTCGTTGGAGAAGAAATGGAACGGGGTCATGACTCGTTGACCGGAAAAGAGCAAAGGAAGAGGGTTGTTAGTCACAATCAAGGAAGTCTTGTCCTCATTGAACTCCGTCGATCTCATCATGGTGGCAATTTCTCCCTTGCGCTTCTCCAGGCGTTCTTGAAACTCTGTGTTGATCACAGGCATGTAGTATTGGACCTACCCAGGAGCAAAGGAAGAATTTTAAGCGACTCCGTTTGTTTGATGCTATCTCGCTCGGTTACTTGACTGCAGTGGCATAGGAGGTTAAGAGCTCGGGTATCTAATCTGGAGGGACCGGGTTTGATTCCCCGCTCTGCCGCCTGAGCTGTGGAGGCTTCTCTGGGGAATTCAGATTAGCCTGTACACTCCCACACACGCCAGCTGGGTGACCTTGGGCTAGTCACAGCTTCTCGGAGCTCTCTCAGCCCCACCTACCTCACAGGGTGTTTGTTGTGAGGGGGGAAGGGCAAGGAGATTGTCAGCCCCTTTGAGTCTCCTACAGGAGAGAAAGGGGGGATATAAATCCAAACTCTTCTTCCTCCCTTGTCTCTGACACGCGGGACCACGTTGCGGTGAAACAAAACATCCCCGTTGGCAGGAGTAGTGAAGTAAAGGAAGAAAAGCAGGAAATTATACTGCCTGTCACCACTCATATTCATCGAGTGAAAGAAGGCCAAAAGAGAGACATGCACCCCTGCAAGTTCTCTGCACTGGAACCTTATTTTCCCAGTGCTCAGGGGCCTCCTGAAGAAGCTCCGCTTGCAGCCCCAAAGGTAATTTTGATTATTAAAGCTGACGCTATGATGGAGAGCTTTGCCGAGTTGCATGACGCACAGTTTCCCAAATGTTTGATTGCAGCTGGACATTTATCCACAAGGTATGGGTGTTCACCTTTAAGGCCTTGCGCGGCCTGGGGCCCTCGTACCTTCGGGACCGTCTTACCCCATATGTCCCTACACGGCCTCTGCGTTCGGCAGAGGCCAATTTACTGGTGGTTCCCGGCCCCTCAATGACATGGCTGGCCTCCACGCAGGCCAGGGCTTTTACGGCCCTGGCCCCTGCCTGCTGGAACACTCTTCCTCCAACTGTTCGGGTCCTGCGGGATCTTGGAGAGTTCCGCAGGGCCTGTAAGACTGAGTTGTTCCACCAGGCTTTTGGGGAGGCCAGCCGCTGATGGTGTGCGCCCCTTTTGTCTCTGCCCTCTAACATTCTGGGAGCTGTGACACCTAGATCTACCGTTCCCTCTCTGGGAGGGTTTTATTGATAGTTTAATACTGGACGCCAAGTGGTTTATGTAGAACGCTGTAATTTTATGTTTTAATGACGTTATTTATTTATATAAATTATTTGCTGTTATTATTGTTTATGTAATATTATTTTGTTGTTCGCCGCCCAGAGCCCTCAGGGGATGGGGCGGTATATAAATATGATAATAAATAAATAAATAAATTTCATTGCTGCAGGATATGTTAGGAGCAAAAACTATCAGGTGACAGCCACGCCACCCGTTGATTCCAGCTGTTAAAGCCTTCGACCGTACAACAGACACTTATTCGTTGGTTTGTTGAATGCTGTTTGTAGGCTGCAGTTCCCCTAGCGGGCTCAGGGTGGCTTCCAAAATAAGAAAAATGCAATCAAATTGTACATAACATTCATCAGTCTAATCTGTCTAATCTACTACTGTGTTCCGGTAGTATTTCCCCCTGACATTTTTGCCTGCCTCTGTGGCTTGCATCTTCAGAGGATCTGAAGGCGAAACGTTAGGAGAAAATGCTACTGGAACACGCCATACAAACCGGAAAACCCACAACATCCCAGTGATTCCGGCTGTGCAAGCCTTTGACAATACGCAGTAAATTCTTATCAGCATAAACAAATGTTGAGTAAAACCAGTTATATCTTAATTACACTTTAGAAGAAGAAGAAGAGTTTGGATTTATATCCCCCCTTTCTCTCCTGCAGGAGACTCCAAGGAGTTTACAATCTCCTTGCCCTTCCCCACTCACAACAAACACCCTGGGAGGTGGGTGGGGCTGAGAGAGCTCCGAGAAGCTGTGACTAGCCCATGGTCACCCAGCTGGCGTGTGTGGGAGTGCGCAGGCTGATCTGAATTCCCCAGATAAGCCTCCACAGCTCAGGTGGCAGAGCTGGGAATCAAACCCGGTTCCTCCAGATTAGATACACAAGCTCTTAACCTCCTACGCCACTGCTGCTCCTCTTTAGATGCCCTCTTCCAAAGATCTGGGTTCAAATGAGACCAGATGAACAAGTAAGGAGACTCAAAGTGGCTTACACGCTCCTTTCCCTTCCTCTGCCCACAACAGACACCTTGGGGGGCAGGTAGAACTGGAAGAGTTCTGAGAGAACTGTGACTGGCCCATGGTCACCCAGTAGGCTTCACGGGGAGGGATTTCCATGTGCAGATCACTGCAGAATTTTCTCTTTCCAAATAATGGTGCTGTGTATGTGTGTGTGTGTGTGTGTGTGTGTGTGTCTTGATCTGACTCAGAACTACAACACAGGGGGAGGTTAACCCTTTCTTCCCCAGCCTCATTCTGATCCAAAATGACTGTATGCAGCGGCACCTTGCTTCATTGAGGTTAGCCCACAAGCACTCGTGTTGACCCAGAAGAACATCATGCCTTTCTAGGAATCACCAGAAACTCTATGGTACAGTGAGGAATGGTGCCACTTCCAGATTTTCCCTGGAAGTGACATCATGCCCGAGAGCCATTTTAAAACATTTTCTCTCTATGCCTAATAAAGGTTTATATATATATATATTAAAAAAACATTTTCTCCTTGCCTCCACTTTGAACGGCAGCAGGAAATGTGTGCTGGGAGGCAATTGACGGTTAATTTTGTGCATCTGCTGCGGGAATCGCATGGCGGCCCCTTTTGGCCTTTGTACAGTAGTCCAAGAAATCTCTGGTTATGATGAAACCTGCGCCCGAAGTGTGGAAATAAGAGCTCTGCTTCAGGGTGCGCCAAGTGCTCGGGCAATCAAACTTCACGACATGAAAATGTGGTCAAGCGACCCAGCGGGTTCGTCCCTTTCGCAACGGCAGGTTACGGAGGCGGACTGTGCAACTCTCACTTACCAAGTTAGGGCGAGCCGAGTAATCTTTCTCGTGTTTCAGTTTGAAGAGGTTCAACATTGTGAAGGAACTCCAGCTAGGACTAAAACAACAACAACAACAACCCACATCAAATTGTGTCATTTTTAACAGGCGGGTTATTTATTTAATTTATACCCCGCACCCAGTGGTGGGATCCAAACATTTTAGGAACAGGTTCCCATGGTGGTGGGATTCAAACTGTGGCGTAGCACCAATGGGGCTGGGCGGGGCATGACGGGGGCGTGGCCAGGCATTCCGGGGGCAGGGCATTCCTGGGCAGGGCTGTGGCAAGGACGCAGCTGCTGCACTGGTCCTTGGGCAGGAAACGAATGCACGCAGGCGCAGGCTGCCACGCACGCCAGTGCACCTCCTGCTAGACTGCTTCAAGTTCTGCGCGCTACTGCTGAGAGGAGGGGCAAAAATCACGTGGCAAAATCGCCAATTAGTAACCCCCTCTCGGCACACACAAATAATTAGTAACCTACTCTCGGGAACCTGTGAGAACCTGCTGGATCCCATCTCTGTCCGCACCGCAAAGGACTCGCAGGGGCTTACGATGCTTAAAATACAATCAATATCACACAAATGATAATTTTTTAAAAATAAAAAAATCACACAAAGGAATGGAATAAGTATAAAACAGGCAAACCAAGTAAAAGAGCGACTTGACAAGCCAACCCAGAGGATTAAAACATCTGGACAGTTCCCCGGTTTGTCATGATGACCAGAAGCTATCTGAGTGGCCTTCAGAACGCTGGAAGGTCTTTCAAGGGTCCAAACACCCCCAGGGAACTTGTGAGAGAGAGAAGAGAGAAGAGTCTTGGATTTTCACCCCCTTTCTCTCCTGTAAGGAGACTTAAAGGGGCTTACAAACCCCTTTCCCTTCCTCTCCCCACAACAGACACCTTGTGAGGTAGGTGGGGCTGAGAGAGTTCAGAGAAAACCGTGACTGGCCCAAGGTCACCCAGCAGGCTTCATATGTAGAAGGGGGGAACAAGCCCCATTCTCCAGATAAGAGTCCACTGTTCGTGTGCAGGAGCGGGGAATCAAACCCGGTTCTCCAGATAAGATTCGGCCGCTCGTGTAGAGGAGTGGGGAATCAAACCTGGGCAGGAGTGGGGAATCACACCTTCTAAAACATGTTTTCAAAACAGCCCAACAGGAAGAATTATCCCGTTTTCTACCTTCGCTAACCAGCCACATAGGAAACAACAGGACTTTATGATTTTTGGACCTAATGGGATTTCTAACGGAAAAGCAGACCCGATTAGCAACCCCCTCTCGGCACACACAAATAATTAGTAACCCACTCTCAGGAACTGGTGGAAACCTGCTGGATCCCACCTCTGATCTGGGCCCTGCAGAACTTGTCGCAATTCCGCAGGGCCTGTAAAACAGAGCTATTTTGTGATTGTGCCCACCACAGTATGGTGGGCACAATCACAAGATGATTTAAAAAATCATCTCCGGTCCCCGTTCAACAGGGCATGCGCACTCTGTTTTTGTTTTTATACACTCCCATGTTGGATCGTTTTTACGCCGTCTTTGTATTTGTTTTTTAAAGTTATGCATCTCCGCTTTCAAAATGTCTATATTTATACCTATTTATTGTATTTTGGGGTTGTTTGTTATTGTAAGCCGCCTTGAATCGCTGAGATATGGCAGGGTATAAATGTAAAAATTACCTAATTAATTAATTAATGAAAAGTTGAGGAAACTCAACAGGTCGGAGACAACGCAGCAGAGATAGGAGAACTTACTCAGAGTAGGAAGACAACGGGCCTGTCATTGCGTCGACCGCGGAGCGTCAAATCGCTCCCACACCTCCAGTACAGGTATGTCACTTGTAAGACACAAAGGTAGAGATTGTGTTGCCGTGCAAAGATGTCACCTAGAGCAGCGGAACCTGAAAGGTTTCACCATTCTGAGGATTATGAGGTTCACATACTGCCAGGATACTGGGCACACGGAACGTATAGAAAAGGCTGCAGTACATATTTTGGGTTAGGAAATTCCTGGTAATTTGGGGGTAGATCTGGAGGCGGATGGGGTTTGGGGAAGGGCAGGACTTACGCAGGATGTGATGCCATAGGTCCGTGATTGCGAACCTACAGCACGGGTGCCCAAGGCGGCACTCAGAGCCGTCTCTATGGGCATGCATGCCGTCATCTCCCCCTCCCCCTTCCCCCCTCACCCAGCCAGAGGTGGCTGCCAGCAAACGTGTTGGGAGTCACACTGCGCAGGCTAGCCGAGGCTGAGCTTCAGGGAGGTCCTCTTGAGTCGACCTGATTTGCTGTAAGTACCATCTACCGCCCCACAAGTACCTCTCTCCCCCACAAAGCTTAGGAGACTGGAGGCTGGCACGCTTTTCTTGGTGTGTAACTTTTGGGACCAAACTAAAACATTGGGGGTAGGATTAAAAAGCAGCAGTCCGGGTGAGGGGCTTCCGTTGGGAGGAGTGCGTCTGCCAAGATTCAGGCACTCATCCTGATTGGAGTGAACTGTTTGTTAAGGCCCCCCCTCCCCTGGGAGAGAGAGTGATGAGGCTTTTAGTACCTGAGAGCCCTGGGCGGGGAGGAGAGATCTTGCAAGGTCCCTAGGCTCGCGACGCCAACCCTGTTCCCACAGGATCAAAGCAAAAGTACAAATGTCAAAAGGCATTTCACACTGATAAAGAATTGACTGGCAGGAAAGGGAGAGGAGCATCCCTTACCACCCTGAGCATCCCTTCCCCACCCCTCTTGTCAGAATCAGGGCCATTCTGACAGAGGCAAATGTGGCACAGAGAAGTCCATTTCAAAATATTCTCCACGCTTTTATTTTTCTGTTCCTGTTGCATTTTTGTGGGAAGTCAAGTGCTGTGATGACATGTGAAGGAAAAACCACAGATCAGATGGCTGCTCCACCAATTTAGCTTTCCTGAAGTTATCCCACCCCTCGCACAGCATTCTTGCTTAGGATTGCCTTCCTTGACTGCCTCTTTACTTCTATTTTGTGGTGGTGAAGTTATTGGGTTACAGAAAGCAAAAGTTTTACTTCTCTCTCCCTGATACCCCTCCCCCCGCCAGGCCCCCAGTGTGATAATAATGTAATTATTTCAGGGAGATTATTAGCATTAAACCTCAGACCTAGTTTGGGGGAAGCAGTGTAGGTAACCCTGTTAAGCGCTGTTTAACCCCACTGATTTTCATGGGAAGAACTAAAGCGCATCCTTTACCTGGGAGTAAGCTCGGTTGCTGGCAGTGGGGCTTGCTTCTGATTCACCCATTCAAAGCGTTGCACGGTTGCTTCAAAGCAAAGCCACCGACTACCACCAAGCTTACTCCCAAGTTACGCGCACCTTGGAGCCAACTGTTTTTTTTTAAACCAAAACCTCAGTATTCGGGTTAAATTGCCGTGTTGGCACTTTGCGATAAATAAGTGAGTTTTGGGTTGCAGTTTGGGCACTCGGTCTCAAAAAGTTTGTTATAGTTGAACGTATTGGAGACATATACCTAAGAACATAAGAACAAGCCAGCTGGATCAGACCAGAGTCCATCTAGTCCAGCTCTCTGTGCAGATTTTGTGTCAGATTGTTGTGATTGAATTATAACTGTCTTGAATTACGAGCATGTTGATTTGATGTGTTTGAATGACAACCATAGACTTGCTGCGTTTATAAGCTGTTGCATTGGTTATATGTGTATTTTGCAAGTAAAACTGCAAGGTTGTCGTAACATTTAATCATTGTATGCATTTAATAATAAAATATACCATTTCATCCAATAATCTTCAAATACAAGAGCAATATAATACCAAGAAGTGTTCGGCGTAATCGGCACAAGTTGGCTTGCACCCGCTGTCTTGTTTAGCCTCTACATGGTTTTGTTATTGTTTTTGAGACAATAGTCTGTTCCACAAAAGTCCTGAAAATGTTTTCAGAACATTTGCAAAACGTTTTCAATCCCCCTGTTTGTTCACGCTCACCTCCTTGAAATGACTCCTGGCTGCCATTTTGTGATCGTTCCAGTTTTGGATCCAATGCTAGAGGTCGTGTCTTGGTAGCTTCAAAGACATGACACACACCCACACACACCCAAATTAAAAACCTGACGAAAACACAGCACAAGATGGGCCGGTGTGAGCTCAGAAAATGGGCCGACGAGGAAATCCAGAAGGCCTGGGAAACCTCTTAAAGAGATAGCACAGCAAGTGAAAACATTCTCAACCCATTTTCAAAGAATCGTTCGAGAACAGAATGCAAATATTGAGGCTGCAAATAAAACGTTCTGGGCTAAAAACATTGTGGAATTCCATGGAGGACACAGTTCATTCCCTGCCTCAAAAATGTTTTCTTTGGGTTGTGCGGGGTAGGCCAATATCCATGTCGCCTATCTGTTGTTTAGCTTCACCTCGAGGTCACGCCTGGTGAGATACCAGAATTACAACTGATTGCCAGACGACCAAGATCATTTTCTCTCCTGTAGAAAATGTCTGTTTTGACGGGTGGACCCTACGGCTAAGCTCCCTGTGGGTGTCCCAACCTCAAGTCTCAAGGGATTTTGCAGCCTGGAGCTGGCAGCTCTGAGCAAGTGATGGAAAGACGAAGATTCGGCATCGAACTTGGGGCCCACAACAGAGGCCAGAGACCCAGGTCTGCTCCCCCTTCCGCTCCAATGCTCTTAATGGGCCTTAGCCAGAGGTGGGATCCAGCAGGTTCTCACCAGTTCCCGAGAGTGGGTTACTAATTATTTGTGTGTGCCGAGAGGGGGTTACTATCGAAGGGGTTAGAATATCGAAGAGATAGAAAAAGTGCAGAGAAGGGCAACGAGGATGATTGAAGGATTGGAGCACCTTCCTTATGAGGAGAGGCTGCAGCGTTTGGGACTCTTTAGTTTGGAGAGGAGACGTCTGAGGGGGGATATGATTGAAGTCTATAAAATTATGCATGGGGTAGAAAATGTTGACAGAGAGAAATTTTTCTCTCTTTCTCACAATACTAGAGCCAGGGGGCATTCATTGAAAATGCTGGGGGGAAGAATTAGGACTAATCAAAGGAAACACTTCTTCACACATGTGATTGGTGTTTGGAATATGCTGCCACAGGAGGTGGTGATGGCCACTCACCTGGATAGCTTTAAAAGGGGCTTGGACAGATTTATGGAGGAGAAGTGGCTACCAATCTTGATCCTCCTTGATCTGAGATTGCAAATGCCTTAGCAGACCAGGTGCTCAGGAGCAGCAGCCGCAGAAGGCCATTGCTTTCACATCCTGCACGTGAGCTCCCAAAAGCACCTGGTGGGCCACTGCGAGTAGTAGAATGCTGGACTAGATGGACTCTGGTCTGATCCAGCAGGCTAGTTCTTACTAATTGGGTCCGCTTTTCCATCTCCTCGCCCTCCCCTCCCCGAGAGGCATCCTGCCTTTGAACGTGAAGGTTCCATATAGCAATTGCGACTAATAATGTCACTCCCTGAACTGGGTTAATCCCTTCCAGGTCCTGCAATTCATGGATTCTCAGCCTTTCGTACCTTTTATCTCATCAGTCTCTACCAAAGAACCTGTGTGTTTCACCATGGCTGGGTTCAGATTTGTGACTTGGGGCATTTTCTATCATGTGATGATGATTTAGAAACGACCTGGTGCAAAAAAATTTGGGGGGTCGTGGTGGGGTGGCTGCCCATGGGGGGGGGGGCATCCAACTCAGGTTTTGCCCAGGGCTCAGTTTTGCCTGGGTACACCTCTGCCCCCTTCGCTGAGCGGGGGCTGGCGAGGGAACCTGTTACTAAAATTTTTGGATCCCACCACTGGCCCTAGCCCTTGAGCTGTTAACCGTTTCTTCCGAGCACATCAGTTAACTAGCCAAAGCTACCAACCGGTGCTCTTAAGCTTCAAACAAATTGCTGTGTGGTTTGAGCGACAGACTAAAGACCCATTTCGGCCTGAGGTGGCCACGGGGCCATACATTGCTCACCTCTGAGTTAGAAGTTGCAGTCTCGGAGCTTCCTAAAGGCCGCGTTAATAAAGATGCCCAGTTGAGGACTGTTGTCACCACTGGCCGACCCACGGACCTTTGGCGCTCTCCCACCCAAGCACGCTCCAAAACAGCCCGGGCACACTCAAGGGGGTGCTCAGAGTTCTCCAGGAATGCCAACCGGCCTCTTGTTCCCAGATTTTGGGGCCACGGCACCACGTGGTCCTGCAGGCACTCTCGGCATCAACAAATGTCCGTGTCAAGTCACATAAAGGACTCAGCAAGACGACGGCTTTGTCGGCCGACAGCTCACGGGGATATTCACTCAGACCCCGAACCCGCTTCGGCAATGGCAGTTATAACTGTTACGAGCAGGGCTGTGGGATTCCATGTCTGGAATAGAAATGGTTTCCGTTGCCTCAGTGGACAATGCAAGAGAGAACTGTGGCAGACAGCTGCGAATGCCAATTCTAGACTGGAAAATTTCTGGAGATTCGGGGGTGCAGGCTAGGTGGGGTTTGGGGAAGGGAGCGGGCTCAGTGGAGTATAAAACCACAGAGCCTTTCCTCCAAAAGCAGACGTTTGCTCCATGCGAATGGATCTCTGTAATTGTCATCCCAGGAACGATCAGTTGTATTGTATTGTACTGATTTGTATGCCGCCCTCCCCCGAAGGGCTCAGGGCGGTGAACAACAACAGCATAATAGCAAGCATCAGTAATCATAGCATAATAGCAAACAGCATAATAGTAATCATAGCATAATAGCAAACAGCATAATAGCAAACATCAGTAATAGCAAACAGCATAATAGCAAACATCAGTAATCATAACATCAAGCAACAAAACATCAATAAACAGAGGATCGATAAACACAACATTATAAACATAGCATTATAAACAACAAGAACATCAATAATCACAACATCATAAGCTATATCATAAGCTAAGGCAAACTCTATGCTGGGGATCATTAGGAAAGGAGTTGATAATAAAACTGCAAAGATTGTCATGCCCTTATATAAAGCAGTGGTGCGACCGCACTTGGAGTACTGTGTTCAGTTCTGGTCGCCACATCTCAAAAAGGATATCGAAGAGATAGAAAAAGTGCAGAGAAGGGCAACGAGGATGATTGAAGGATTGGAGCACCTTCCTTATGAGGAGAGGCTGCAGCGTTTGGGACTCTTTAGTTTGGAGAGGAGGTGGCTGAGGGGGGATAGGATTGAAGTCTATAAAATTATGCATGGGGTAGAAAATGTTGACAGAGAGAAATTTTTCTCTCTTTCTCACAATACTAGAACCAGGGGGCATTCATTGAAAATGCTGGGGGGAAGAATTAGGACTAATAAAAGGAAACACTTCTTCACGCAACGTGTGATTGGTGTTTGGAATATGCTGCCACAGGAGGTGGTGATGGCCACTAACCTGGATAGCTTTAAAAGGGGCTTGGACAGATTTATGGAGGAGAAGTCGATCTATGGCTACCAATCTTGATCCTCTTTGATCTGAGATTTCAAATGCCTTAACAGTCCAGGTGCTCGGGAGCAACAGCCGCAGAAGGCCATTGCTTTCACCTCCTGCATGTGAGCTCCCAAAGGCACCTGGTGGGCCACTGCGAGTAGCAGAGAGCTGGACTAGATGGACTCTGGCCTGATCCAGCTGGCCTGTTCTTATATTCTTATGTTCTTATAAGGCAACAATAATCATAGCAGCATGTATAATCAACAGAGACATAAGAACCATACCCTGTTTCCCCGAATATAAGACATCCCCTGAAAATAAGACGTAGTAGAGGTTTTGCTGAAGTGTGAAATATAAGGCATCCTCCAAAAGTAAGACGTAGCAAAGTTTTTGTTTGGAAGCATGCCCGACGAACAGAACACAGAAAAATAAGACATCCCCTGAAAATAAGACATAGCGCATCTTTGGGAGCAAAAATTAATATAAGACACTGTCTTATTTTCGGGGAAACACGGTAGATGGTGACTTTCCAATTCTGTGGCCCATCTTTCTGCCCTTATAGTAGGGTATTTGTAGACCCTTTACCACAGCCTTGAAAATAGCAACTTGCTAGCTCATCTACAGCAAGCAATAATAGCTTGCAGGTCACCAAACAGGGAAATGTGTTTGAAACAGCCAAAATAGACAATTTATTCTTTACAGAAGATAATAAATGGACATAAATTACACAGTAAAAACAGAAGAGATTAGGGAAGTATTTTGATCTCCCTAGATATTCAGTAATAAAGATTCTACTACTTCAGCACTATAATGTTATAGGGAGACCTAAGTGAGAAGCTGCTGAGATGGAATGTATACCAAGATATTATATTATCAGTCTCAGATGCAGCAGAGTATGGATCATAACTCGCTACAAAAAAGTAATTGTACCTCATCTATACACACTAGTCGTATTTCATCTAACCATTTGTAATACTGGGAGATCTCCAGGCGTCACCTGCAGGTTGGCAACTGTAAGCTACAGCATCAATATTCAGAGTAGTTGAAAATTAATAAAACGTTGTATTAAAAAAGTAACATTCTCTCCGGATGACATTAGTATTGTATTGTAATCCAATGTGTTAGAGCTCTGTGTGTGTGTGTGTGCGTGTGTGTTTAAACTATATTTGAGAAAATTAATAACAATATTGTTTAAAAAATGCTCAGGGTAAAGCAAAAATTGGGGGGAAAGGGACATTGTGGCATCGATGAATGAATCGATTTATTTGCTGCGGCCCAGTGACCCAGTTGCATGAAACTAACAATAGACAAACAATTAAGTTAAAAGCACTGCAGAACAATGTCAAGATGTATACTTTGTCATCAGCATCGTTTATCAAAACTAAACGTAAGTTATCTGATCCGTACAGCCTCTGAAAAGAACTTAGCTATAGCCCAGGTAGCTCTGTTGCTCTTATCCTCTAAGACACAGGTGCCAAACTCGTGGCCCTCCAGATGTTGTGGACTACAGTTCCCATCATGCTGGCAGGGGATGATGGGAACTGTAGTCCATAACATCTGGAGGGCCGCAAGTTTGACACCTATGCTCTAAGAGCATGGGTCTGCAACCTGTGGCTCTCCAGATGTTCATGGACTACAAATCACATCAGCCCCTGCCAGCATGGCCAATTGGCTGATGGGAATTGTAGTCCATGAACATCTGGAGAGCCGCAGGTTGCAGACCCCTGCTCTAAGAGGATCTTGGATAGGAGTGAAGGTGGTTGGCCCTTACATGAAACAAGCAACGGCATTATCCTCAAATGACGTCTTCGAAGGTAGAATTTGCAAAATATGTGAAGTATCAAAAACGCATTGCGCACCTCAGGCTGATGATTATCAGCAGTCAACGTATATTCAAATCGTATATAATCACAATGACTAATATAAAGGTCAATAGTACATCAGTTTTTTCCCCACAACTTTCTTACGTGGTTTAAAATTAAGTTATGGACAACACGGAACTTTTAATGTGAACGGCCACGCAAGGTTGGAGTCTGCCGGCACCCTGCGGGGGCACAATCCGTTCTACTGCTTCAAAATCCTGCCACTTCGTCCTCCGCCCATGTAAATGAGGATCTGGATCCAGCGCAGGTATCCCCGACCTTTCTGAGCCTGCAGGTGTAACCCCCATGCTCAGAATGGGTTGACCCAGTAAGGGGTGGAGACTCACAGCAGCAAGTAGCTGCAGCAGACCTCATGTAGTTGGAGGAGACAAGGCTACCAGACTCGGACCTTGGTTTGTATAAGCCCTTAACACCTTGTTAAGGTAACTGCAATGTTGTTGGGAACTACTGGGAAGGTAGTTGTTTGTTTTTGCTATGTTGTAAATGTTGGAGTTTATTGTTTCAGGGCTTCTTTTTGTGGTTGTAATGGGTGAGAGTTCTCCTGGAAACCATCATGTTGAATCCTGTTCATCAAGCCCTTGGAGTCTTCAGGAGCCAACCCACTTGCAGGAAGAATTGGACTTGGCAGTATCAGTAGACTGTAAATATAAGGACTTGAAAATGCAACCTGAACAGGACCTTGAAGTGTGATGTTAAATGTTGATGTTATATGTTATATGTTAAGAAAGTAAACCATTTGGTTTTTAAAAACAGAACCCACAAGCTGAGGTTACACAGGCACCTTTGGAATTCGGACAGAGCACGGCGGGCCCAGCCACAAAATGGCTCTTCCAGGAGGCGGAGCCAGCCACAAAATGGCTCTTCCAGGAGGCGGAGCCAGTCACAAAGTGGCGGCCGTGGCTTGACTTCAGTCACTCAATGAAGATCCTTGTGCTGTGGTGGCAGCAACTTTGGAAATAACTTGCACAGCCAATCAAATTTCCAGTGGCCAATCAGAAGCCTTGCTGAGCAAAAGCTCCACCTACTTTCTCAAAACACCTGGCAGATAGCAGAAAGGGCGTCTAAGGGCACTCTGTTGGGGTACCTCCAGTCTAGCATAATTACGAGGAACCGGATCTAACAGCTGCTTGCTTCTCATATATCCTCCTAAGCATGATGTATACACCCGGTCTTGATTTTTGAACATTTTTATCCCTTTCTCCAGTATTTTCCCTTGAGAAACATCCGATTCCTTGCCCAGCAATGCGTTTCCGTTTCATGGGAAGCCAACAGTAGTGATTTCAGTTCCTCAAATTGCTGCCTCGGACAAGAAGTCAGCATTTCTGGATAACAAATTCGCATTGCATCACCCGTCAGAAGGCAGGATGCCCAGTTCCTGTTGTGTTCAAAAAATATACTCCTTGTGCCGTTGCTGGTGAGGTCTCGGGAAGATCGACGCCGCACATGCCCCTGATGAGCTATTTGGTTTTGCTACTGGGGATTTTTTTACATGAGAATTAATGGTGTCATCCCCTCCAATTTGAAGTGGGGAGTCCAATATACCACCAGAGGTGGGATCCAGCAGGTTCTCACAGGTTCCCGAGAGTAGGTTACTAATTATTTGTGTGTGCCGACAGGGGGTTACTAATAGGTGATTTTGCCACGTGATTTTTGCCTTAGTTACGCCCCTCCTCTCAGCAGTAGCGCGCAGAACTTGAAGCAGTCTAGCAGGAGGGGCACTGGATCCCACCACTGTATCCCTAAAATCTCACCATCATATCACACAGCATGTGTTCATTAGGCCTCAGATGTCTCTCAAAGGGGATTATTTACTCTGCAATTTTCATTTGCACCCAATGCGGATCCAAGGTAGCTTACATCCCTCCTCTCCTCTGTTTTATTCTCACAACAACCCTGTGAGGTATGTTCAGCTGAGAGGATATGACTGGCAAATAAATAAACAAACAAACAAACAAATAAATAAATAAGAGTGGCCGCCCTCCCCCACCACGACCAAACTATATATGGACCTGGGGGGAAGGAGGAGGGGTAGGGGAGATTCTCCACCCCCACGTGACTAAATGGCCACAGCCCGGGGACATTTGACACACCTGTCCCCCTGAGCGATATGTCCCTGCGTTAACCCTTCCTTTTGTGCCTGGGAATCTCTCTTTTGACACACACACCCCTTTACAGGCTTCAGCTTTTATTGCAGAAAAAACATGCCCAAAGTATCCCTCAGCATTTTCCCCTGCCAAGACAAATATCTTAAACCTGAAACCTGAAACTCGCACCAAGGAGGGGTTGAATCACCCCATGGTTTAACCCCATGTCCAGTCCAACACATTTCGCACAGTGTTGGGGGTAAACCCGTTTCAGTGGACTGAAGCTTTTCATGCTGTTGGGTCAATAAAGGAATCCGGCTAGTTCTTAAACAAAACACGTGGAGATAAGATTGAAAAGATAAGATGAAAGGGGAGGGAAAACAAAGAGGAATCCTTTCTGTTTGGCAATTTCCATTCCTTCCCCTGTCATATCCGGTCCTCCCACGAAGCAACCGATCCACCAGAGGGCAATTCGCCACTTTCGCTTTTCCCTCGTGCTCTGGCAACTTTTCTTCTGGGGCTTTCTCTAAACATCTGGCCGTCTGTATATCTACAGGTGCTCATATCCCGGTTGCAGACTGAAAAATCCGCACAATGAGACCATGCAGGGTTGAGACATAGCCTAACACAACCTGGAAGGAAACCAAGTTTTGCAGGAAAAAAAATACAAATAAGTTAAACCGAAAATTGAGCTGGGAACTACGCAACGTCAGCTCCCGCGCCTGAGCAAATTTCACGCCAAAATGGAACGTCAGGTTCCCAGAGAAACCCAAAATGGCACCTGAAAACTAGGGTGGCAAATGGACGGAGGTAAGTTTGGGGCAAAACAGGAGGAGAAAAATAGTGGGTCAGAAAAATAGTGTGCAAAAAGAGCTGGCAAGTGGGAGAGAAGAGGGCAGGTGGGGTGAACGGCCAGGAGGGGAGGAAAAACCAGGTGGGAATAGGGCTGGATGGGACCCCGAGGGTCATCTAGTCCGGTCCCCTAGACAACACAAGAAATTCACAACTATTTCCCCTCCCCACTGACCCCAGGTCTATGCCCAGAGGAAGGCAAAAAGACCCCCCCCCCTCAAAGATCCCTGGCCAATCTGGCCTGGAGGAAATTTCCTTTTCGACCCCCAAGTGGCAATTGGCATTACCCTGGGCATGCAAGAAAGGGCCAAGAGAGCCAAGCGCCGACTCACCCACCACCTCCCAAGGAAACCACTCCAATTGCTAGGAACTGCCAGGACCCGAGGAGCCATTCGAACTGCCAGGACGTTCTTCCTGATGTTTAGAGGAAAACCCTTTCGATTTAATGTCAGCCCGTTGGTTCTGGGCTAACCTTCTGGGACAACGGAACACAACTCCGCTCCATCCAGTTGAAGGTGGGCAAAGAGAGACAGGTGAATACAGAAAGGAAATTAAAGGGAGACCCTGCAGAGGGGGAGGGAGCAGTTGGGCTGGGGAGAGGGAACGAGGGTGGACGAATCGGCAAAAGCAAGAAGCAGGTGTCGTGGGGAGAGGGATTTGAATTTCCCCTCCTTCAGTGTGTCCTGACAGTTCCGCTCTTGTTAAGCTCTACATTATCACGAGAACAATATACCAAAGCCAACACTCGCTGCCCATTTTATTGGTGTGTCCCATTACAGTATTTTTTTTCATATACCAGAATATTAATGTTTTACTTATATGCTGTTCAGGGTGTTTTATTATGGTTTTATTGCGGCGCGAGCTTCTTTTCCGCTGCTCTAGGACAAGGAGTAATGGGTTCAAAGTACAGGAAAGGAGATTCTACCTAATTAGGAAGAACTTCTTGACAGTAAAGGGCTGTTCGACAGTTGAACAATCTGCCTCGGAGAGTGGCGAAGTCTCCCTCTTTGAAGGTTTTTAAAAAGAGGCTGGATGGCCATCTGTCAGGAGTGTTTTGATTGTGTCTTCCGATGTGGCAGCAAGTTGGATTGGATGGCCCTTGGGGTCTCTTCCGACTCTATGATTCTATGGTTCTTATTGTTTTCTTAACCTTGTAAACCACCTAGAGCACAGGTGTCAAACTCGCGGCCCTCCAGATGTTATGGACTACAGTTCCCATCATCCCCTGCCAGCACGATGCTGGCAGGGGATGGTGGGAACTGTAGTCCATAACATCTGGAGGGCCACGAGTTTGACACCTATGACATAGAGAGCTAATATGAGGCAGGATATAAATATCATAACAACATCATAAACTAATATGCCAGCAAATAAACAGGATAAAATAAACATGACGAGTTGCCTGTTCCTGTAGTATCCAGCCCATTTTGAGAATCACAACTGGTCTCCCAATGAGAGCAAGCACTTCCCTTGGAGAAAACGGATGTTTCGAGAGCAGATTCCAGGGCATTATATACCCTTCACGACTCCCTAGGCTCGTGGTGGCGAACCTTTGGCACTAGCATATTATGATCATTTTTCGCAAAGAGGTTAATCACCTGTCTGTTTCCCTTTAACCCCTTTTCAATCTGATATACAGTAGATTAATGATAATTTATACAGATTGTCTTCACAGTATCATTCGCTTTTCAGCATTTTCCGGCGGGGTGAATAATATAAGTAATACGCTTTCCGTTTATCTTGAAATCCTTCAGTTGGTCACTGATTCGTCAATTCATCAGTTTTGCCATTGTTACATATTCCACTAGTTTATTTCCCCAATTATCTTGGCTTGGACAGCTCCTCTGTTTTTTGTTTTGTTGCAGACGATACTCTGACCACCGTTACAAAGTCCCGGAACAATTCTTCTGAAATTCTTGGAATATTTTGGCAATATGCCTAATAACATAGTCTTAGCATCCATCACAATTCTGATTTTTTTTTTCTGGATGTCTGCATGAATTCCTTTCCATAATTTTTTTTTGCTTTTCTGCAGATTCATGTGTGATTAAAAAAACAGTCCTTCACTTCTCTACATTTCCAGAATTTCCCTTTGTAATTCTTTTTCTAAATTTAATTTTTTTATTGTATCATTTGAATTTTACAGTTTATAGTAATTTCCTTCTTCATACATTTTCAAACGATACTTTCCCCCCCTTTTCTCCCCCTCCCCATTGCTTCTTCTTCATAGTTTTGTCACACAAGCAGCAGTAAGTTCATTCTCTGTAGCCTCTTCTCCCATATTTCTTCATCGACTCGAGCTTCTTTCATCCAGTCCACGGATATTATCCATATCTTCAAAATTTCATTCTGTTTATCTTGCCACGTCTTATTTTTGGTTAGTATATCGAAAATATCAAGTGTCACTTGTTCCCAGATATATTCTAACCATCTCTGAAGTGTCCATTTTTTCTTTTCTTTCCAGCCCAAGGCTATTGTTGCATGGGCTGCTTTGATCATTATTTTATACATATAACTATATTGTTTGTCCACCCTTCTGTCTTCCATTACACCCATGAACATTAAGTCATTATTTAAATCAATATTTATCTTCACCAGTTTCTCGATATATAACAATACAATTGTCCAAATTTTTTTTACTTCTGCACATTCTATCCACATATGGCTATAATATGCCTCTTGGTCTCCACAGTGCCAGCATTTAGAACTAAGTCCTTTTATCATATATGTAAGTTGTTTTGGTGTTCTATACCATTTCAATATCACTTTTCTTTCTAACTCCATATATTTCTCAATCTTTATATTTTTCCAACTGTCTATTAATTTTTCAGTATTACCAATGTCTAGAAATCCTTCTTTCTCCCATTTTTGTTTCAATGTTCTTATCATGAATTCCTTCCCTTTGTAATTCTTGTCCACCTTCTTGATATTCTTTGGAGCGACGTACCCCTGGTAGACTATCTTGTACCCATTTTCTCTTAATGCCGGGCTGGCAGTAAACTTTATACCTTTGGTCCTTCCGGTTTCCCATTTTAGAAAAGACAGCACTCAGTGGTTTTGATCATAGTACCAGGAACTAATTAACAGTCTGAGTTGCATAATTCTACACAAACAAGGCGCAGAGCAAAGATCCTTCATATACACACCTGTGCACTTGTAGCCATCCATGGAGGCACGAAAGAAGTAAATTGCACTGGAATGAATATGACATATTTTTTAAAGCAGACACGATTTGGGCCTAAAGTAGCAGTTAGAGCAGTGTCAGCCGAGGCTCTGGGTTTGAATCCTCTGCCTTGGAAGCTTGCTGATCATCCTTGGGCTAGTCACATATTTGCCGCCTAACCTACTTCACAGGGCTGTTGTGGTCATAAAAACGGAGAAGAAACTGCTGTAACCAGCCTAGGGCCCCTTCCGCACATGCAGAATAACGCACTTTCAGTCCCACTTTCAATGCACTTTGCAGCTGGATTTCACTGATTATTAGCATTAAACCTAAGACCTAATTTTGGGCAAGCAGTGTAGGTAACCCTGTTAAGCGCTGTTAAACCCCACTGATTTTCATGCGAAGAACTAAAGTGTGATCCTTTACCTGGGAGTAAGCTCAATTGCTGGCAATGGGGCTTGCTTCAGAGTAAGCCCTCCTGGGGTCGTGATTCACCCGTTGGAAGAGTTGCACGGTTGCTTCAAAGCAAAGCCACCGACTACCACCAAGCTTACTCCCAAGCACTGGCGTAATGCCCATTGGGCAAGGTGGGCAGCTGCCCAGGGCATCACCTTGTGGGGGGCATCAAAATGCTGGGGTCGTTTTTGGGTATTTTAGTGGTTTTCCATTTTTGGCCTGCAGGGGGCGCAGTTTTTAGGCTAGCGGCACCAAATTTTCAGCGTATCATCAGGAGACTGTCCTTATGCTACCCCCCAAGTTTGGTGAGGTTTGGTTCAGGGAGTCCAAAGTTATGGACTCCCAAAGGGGGTGCCCCTAGCCCCCATTGTTTCCAATGGGAGCTAATAGGAGATGGGGGCTACAGTTTTGAGGGTCCATAACTTTGGCCCCCCTGAACCAAACTGCACCAAACCTGGGGGGTATCATTAGGATAGTTTCCAGATGATACCCTGAAATTTTGGTGCTGATACATCCAAAAATGCGCCCCCTTCAGGAACATCCTAGAAATTTGCCCAAGAATCTTTGTTCTGCATTGAGTTTTCTGTATTGCTGTCAATGGGGGTTGCAGGCTGGGGGGGGGGGGGGGCACATTTCTGAAGGCACAGTCTCAAAACTTTCAGGGTCTCATCAGGAGACTGCCCTGATGATACCCCCCAGGTTTGGTGCAGTTTGGTTCAGGGGGGGGCCAAAGTTATGGACCCTCAAAACTGTAGCCCCCATCTCCTATTAGCTCCCATTGGAAACAATGGGGGATAGGGGCACCCCCTTTGGGAGTCCATAACTTTGGACTCCTTGAACCAAACCTCACCAAACTTGGGGGGTAGCATAAGGACAGTCTCCTGATGATATGCTGAAGATTTGGTGCTGATATGTCTAAAACTGCACCCCCTGCAGGCACCAATGTCCTGGTGCAAAAAAAAATTGGTCGTGGTGGAGTGGCCGCCCATGGGGGTGGGGGGGCATCCAACTCAGGGTCTGCCCAGGGCTACAGTTTGCCCAGGGCTGCCTCGTTACACCCCTGCTCCCAAGTAACGCGCGCCTCGGAGCCAACCGTTTTTTCTAAACTAAAGCCTCAGTATTCGGGTTAAATTGCCGGGCTGGCCCTTTGCGATAAAGAAGTGGGTTTTGCGTTGCCGTTTGGGCACTCGGCCTCGAAAAGGTTCGCCGTCACTACCGTCTCCCCCTGTGCCCACCTTCCCAGCGGCCAGTCCTCTCCAGGCGAACAGACACACCCCTCCCCCCCCCCGCCTGTAGGACTTGCAGGGGTAGGGAACCTGCGGCTCTCCAGATGTTCAGGAACTACAATTCCCATCAGCCCCTGCCAGCATGGCCAATTGGCCATGCTGACAGAGGCTGATGGGAATTGCAGTTCCTGAACATCTGGAGAGCCGCAGGTTCCCTACCCCTGGAGCCTATTGCAACAGCCGGCGACCTACCGCCGCCACCTGGAGGGTGGGAACCCCAATCCCCGGGGAAGCGCAGCCGGGGGGCCCAGCAGGGAGGCGCGGCCGCCTTCCGCGCACTGGGAAGAAAACGGCGCGCCAAGCGGCTCCATGGCGCCTGATCCAGCGCCGTGCGGACGCAGCCGGGCCGGAGTGGCGCCGCGGGGAGCCCCGCGCGGGAGCGGGAGCGGCGGCGGCAGGAGCGTCCCCGGGGCGACGGCTGCGCTCCTCTCCGCCTTCCTTCCGTGCGCGTAAAAGCGAAAGCGAAAGGAGCCCGGCGCGCCACTGCGCTGCGCGATGCGCCGGGCTCCGGGTGGCTGCGGAAGGGCGCGGCCCCCCGGCGCCTAGAGACCCCCCGAGCGGGAGGCCGCGCAGCCTCGAACTCCCCATGGCCCGTCTGCCGCTGCTGCTGCTGGCCCTCCTCGGCGGCTCCGCGGCGCTCTGGGCGGCGCAGCCCCGCGAAGGTAAGTGGAGCCGGTGCGGAGCAGGGAGGCGAGCGAGCGCACGGCCACGGCCCCCTGCCGGCCGGGAGGCTCCGGTCCCATCTGGAAGCCGCGGGGTTTACTCCCGAGGAAACGTGCCAGGAGGCGCGGGTGGGCCGACCTTGCAGGGGTGTTGTTGTCATTGGGCGGCCGCCCTCCCCAAAGCGGCCGTCGGCGAAGATGGGCAATACCACCGGACTGCACCGCTCAGGGTGTTAAGAATAAGCATGTTCTGGGCTGATCCTCCCACTAGATAGGATTGACGTCTATGAAATGATGCCTGGGGTAGAAAATGTGGACCGAGGGACATTTTTCTCTCTTTCTCGCCGTACTAGAACCAGGGGGGCATCCATTGAAAATGCTGGGGGGAGGAATTAGGACTAATCAAAGGAAACACTTCTTCGCGCAACGTGTGATTGGTGTTTGGAACGTGCTGCCACGGGAGGTGGTGATGGCCACTCACCTGGATAGCTTTAAAAGGGGCTCGGACAGATTGATGGAGGAGAAGTCGATCTCTGGCTCCCAATCTTGATCCTCCTTGATCTGAGATTGCAAATGCCTCAGCAGACCAGGTGCTCGGGAGCGGCAGCCGCAGAAGGCCGTTGCGTTCACCTCCTGCAGGTGAGCTCCCAAAGGCACCTGGTGGGCCACTGCGAGTAGCAGAGAGCTGGACTAGATGGACTCTGGTCTGATCCAGCTGGCGTGTTCTTAAGTTCTTAGATGCTGTTGCTGTTTCAAACATTTTAATGCTGCCTTTCCATAAAGCAGGGATCACAGAGATAAAGTTGCCCTTGCTGTCTGGAGATCTACCTGGGATCGCAACAGGTATCCGGGCGAGGCCATAATAAAGATCAGTCCCTTGAGAGAGAGTAGCTCAGGGGTGGCCAACCTTTGGTGCTCCAGATGTTCATGGACTGCAATTCCCATCAGAATTCCCATCAGGTGCTTATAGGAGTCGGAGTCCATGAGCATCTGGATCACCATAAGTTGGCCACCCCTGGAATAGCTGCTTAGGAAGGTGGTCTCTGTCAGTGGCATTATACCACCCCACCACCAACACCACCACCAAGGCCCTCCCCAGACTCCACTCCCAAATCTCCAGGGATTTATTTGGCCACCCTAGGGAATGATTGACAGCAGGGCATCGCTTTACCAGAATGGTGCAAACCACACTTGGCCACAACCCTATGCCCGTATTCAAGGCTGGGTGGTTAATCCTGGCCTGCACTACTGGGCTGTTGTAACCTGCCCTCCCCTCTGCTGCATCCTGTAGAAATAATGATGCTAGACCACTTTATACGACTGTCAC
>NC_059430.1:65087956-65111808 GCF_021028975.2 Sphaerodactylus townsendi | reverse complement strand
GACAGTCGTATAAAGTGGTCTAGCATCATTATTTCTACAGGATGCAGCAGAGGGGAGGGCAGGTTACAACAGCCCAGTAGTGCAGGCCAGGATCAACCACCCAGCCTTGAATACGGGCATAGGGTTGTGGCCAAGTGTGGTTTGCACCATTCTGGTAAAGCGATACCCTGCTGTCAATCATTCGCTAGCGTGGCCCTGGAGATTTGGGAGTGGAGTCTGGGGAGGGCCTTGGTGGTGGGGGGGGGGGGGAGGGGGGGTATAATGCCACTAACAGAGACCACCTTCCAAAGCAGCTATTCCAGGGGTGGCCAATTTATGGTGCTCCAGATGCTCATGGACTACGATTCCCATCAGCACCTGATGGGAATTCTGATGGGAATTGCAGTCCATGAACATCTGGAGCACCAAAGGTCGTCCCCCCACCCCCCCGGAGCTACTCTCTGTCTCTCAAGGAACTGATCTTTATTATGGCATCGCCCCGAATACCCGTTGCGATCCCAGGTAGATCTCCAGCCAGCAAGGGAGACGGGCGACTTTATCTCTGTGATCCCTGCTTTAGTGAAAGGCAGCATTCAAATGTTTGAAACAGCAGCAGCATCTAAGAACATAAGAACATAAGAACGAGCCTGCTGGATCAGACCAGAGTCCATCTAGTCCAGCTCTCTGCTACTCGCAGTGGCCCACCAGGTGCCTTTGGGAGCTCACCTGCAGGAGGTGAAAGCATTGGCCTTCTGCAGCTGTTGCTCCCGAGCACCTGGTCTGCTAAGGCAATTGCAATCTCAGATCAAGGAGGATCAAGATTGGTAGCCAGAGATCGACTTCTCTGCCATCAATCTGTCCAAGCCCCTTTTAAAGCTATCCAGGTGAGTGGCCATCACCACCTCCCGTGGCAGCATATTCCAAACACCAATCACCGGTTGCGTGAAGAAGTGTTTCCTTTGATGAGTCCTAATTCTTCCCCCCAGCATTTTCAATGGATGCCCCCCTGGTTCTAGTATGGTGAGAAAGAGAGAAAAATGTCTCTCTGTCCACATTTTCTACCCCAGGCATGATTTCATAGACGTCAATCATATCTAGTGGGAGGATCAGACCAGGACATGCTTATTATTAACACCCTGAGCGGTGCAGTCCGGTGGTATTGCCCACCTTCGCCGACGGCCGCTTTGGGGAGGGCGGCCGCCCAATGACAACAACACCCCTGCAAGGTCGGCCCACCCGCGCCTCCGGGCACGTTTCCAGCTGGGACCGGAGCCTCCCGGCCGGCAGGGGGCCGTGGCCGCGCGCTCGCCTCGCCTCGCCTCGCCTCTCCTGCTCCGCACCGGCTCCACTTACCTTCGCGGGGCTGCGCCGCCCAGAGCGCCGCGGAGCCGCCGAGGAGGGCCAGCAGCAGCAGCGGCAGACGGGCCATGGGGAGTTCGAGGCTGCGCGGCCTCCCGCTCGGGGGGTCTCTAGGCGCCGGGGGGCCGCGCCCTTCCGCAGCCACCCGGAGCCCGGCGCATCGCGCAGCGCAGTGGCGCGCCGGGCTCCTTTCGCTTTCGCTTTTACGCGCACGGAAGGAAGGCGGAGAGGAGCGCAGCCGTCGCCCCGGGGACGCTCCTGCCGCCGCCGCTCCCGCTCCCGCGCGGGGCTCCCCGCGGCGCCACTCCGGCCCGGCTGCGTCCGCACGGCGCTGGATCAGGCGCCATGGAGCCGCTTGGCGCGCCGTTTTCTTCCCAGTGCGCGGAAGGCGGCCGCGCCTCCCTGCTGGGCCCCCCGGCTGCGCTTCCCCGGGGATTGGGGTTCCCACCCTCCAGGTGGCGGCGGTAGGTCGCCGGCTGTTGCAATAGGCTCCAGGGGTAGGGAACCTGCGGCTCTCCAGATGTTCAGGAACTGCAATTCCCATCAGCCTCTGTCAGCATGGCCAATTGGCCATGCTGACAGAGGCTGATGGGAATTGTAGTTCCTGAACATCTGGAGAGCCGCAGGTTCCCTACCCCTGCAAGTCCTACAGGCGGGGGGGGGGGAGGGGTGTGTCTGTTCGCCTGGAGAGGACTGGCCGCTGGGAAGGTGGGCACAGGGGGAGACGGTAGTGACGGCGAACCTTTTCGAGGCCGAGTGCCCAAACGGCAACGCAAAACCCACTTCTTTATCGCAAAGGGCCAGCCCGGCAATTTAACCCGAATACTGAGGCTTTAGTTTAGAAAAAACGGTTGGCTCCGAGGCGCGCGTTACTTGGGAGCAGGGGTGTAACCAGGCAGCCCTGGGCAAACTGTAGCCCTGGGCAGACCCTGAGTTGGATGCCCCCCCACCCCCATGGGCGGCCACTCCACCACGACCAATTTTTTTTTGCACCAGGACATTGGTGCCTGCAGGGGGTGCAGTTTTAGACATATCAGCACCAAATCTTCAGCATATCATCAGGAGACTGTCCTTATGCTACCCCCCAAGTTTGGTGAGGTTTGGTTCAAGGAGTCCAAAGTTATGGACTCCCAAAGGGGGTGCCCCTATCCCCCATTGTTTTCAATGGGAGCTAATAGGAGATGGGGGCTACAGTTTTGAGGGTCCATAACTTTGGCCCCCCCTGAACCAAACTGCACCAAACCTGGGGGGTATCATCAGGGCAGTCTCCTGATGAGACCCTGAAAGTTTTGAGACTGTGCCTTCAGAAATGTGCCCCCCCCCCCCCCCAGCCTGCAACCCCCATTGACAGCAATACAGAAAACTCAATGCAGAACAAAGATTCTTGGGCAAATTTCTAGGATGTTCCTGAAGGGGGCGCATTTTTGGATGTATCAGCACCAAAATTTCAGGGTATCATCTGGAAACTATCCTAATGATACCCCCCAGGTTTGGTGCAGTTTGGTTCAGGGGGGCCAAAGTTATGGACCCTCAAAACTGTAGCCCCCATCTCCTATTAGCTCCCATTGGAAACAATGGGGGCTAGGGGCACCCCCTTTGGGAGTCCATAACTTTGGACTCCCTGAACCAAACCTCACCAAACTTGGGGGGTAGCATAAGGACAGTCTCCTGATGATACGCTGAAAATTTGGTGCCGCTAGCCTAAAAACTGCGCCCCCTGCAGGCAAACAATGGAAAACCACTAAAATACCCAAAAACGAACCCAGCATTTTGATGCCCCCCACAAGGTGATGCCCTGGGCAGCTGCCCACCTTGCCCAATGGGCATTACGCCAGTGCTTGGGAGTAAGCTTGGTGGTAGTCGGTGGCTTTGCTTTGAAGCAACCGTGCAACTCTTCCAACGGGTGAATCACGACACCAGGAGGGCTTACTCTGAAGCAAGCCCCATTGCCAGCAATTGAGCTTACTCCCAGGTAAAGGATCACACTTTAGTTCTTCGCATGAAAATCAGTGGGGTTTAACAGCGCTTAACAGGGTTACCTACACTGCTTGCCCAAAATTAGGTCTTAGGTTTAATGCTAATAATCAGTGAAATCCAGCTGCAAAGTGCATTGAAAGTGGGACTGAAAGTGCGTTATTCTGCATGTGCGGAAGGGGCCCTAGGCTGGTTACAGCAGTTTCTTCTCCGTTTTTATGACCACAACAGCCCTGTGAAGTAGGTTAGGCGGCAAATATGTGACTAGCCCAAGGATGATCAGCAAGCTTCCAAGGCAGAGGATTCAAACCCAGAGCCTCGGCTGACACTGCTCTAACTGCTACTTTAGGCCCAAATCGTGTCTGCTTTAAAAAATATGTCATATTCATTCCAGTGCAATTTACTTCTTTCGTGCCTCCATGGATGGCTACAAGTGCACAGGTGTGTATATGAAGGATCTTTGCTCTGCGCCTTGTTTGTGTAGAATTATGCAACTCAGACTGTTAATTAGTTCCTGGTACTATGATCAAAACCACTGAGTGCTGTCTTTTCTAAAATGGGAAACCGGAAGGACCAAAGGTATAAAGTTTACTGCCAGCCCGGCATTAAGAGAAAAT
This sequence comes from Sphaerodactylus townsendi, assembly GCF_021028975.2. NCBI lineage: Eukaryota > Metazoa > Chordata > Lepidosauria > Squamata > Sphaerodactylidae > Sphaerodactylus > Sphaerodactylus townsendi. The sequence continues at coordinate 65,107,879 of NC_059430.1, read as the reverse complement.
GGGTACAAGATAGTCTACCAGGGGTACGTCGCTCCAAAGAATATCAAGAAGGTGGACAAGAATTACAAAGGGAAGGAATTCATGATAAGAACATTGAAACAAAAATGGGAGAAAGAAGGATTTCTAGACATTGGTAATACTGAAAAATTAATAGACAGTTGGAAAAATATAAAGATTGAGAAATATATGGAGTTAGAAAGAAAAGTGATATTGAAATGGTATAGAACACCAAAACAACTTACATATATGATAAAAGGACTTAGTTCTAAATGCTGGCACTGTGGAGACCAAGAGGCATATTATAGCCATATGTGGATAGAATGTGCAGAAGTAAAAAAAATTTGGACAATTGTATTGTTCTATATCGAGAAACTGGTGAAGATAAATATTGATTTAAATAATGACTTAATGTTCATGGGTGTAATGGAAGACAGAAGGGTGGACAAACAATATAGGTATATGTATAAAATAATGATCAAAGCAGCCCATGCAACAATAGCCTTGGGCTGGAAAGAAAAGAAAAAATGGACACTTCAGAGGTGGTTAGAATATATCTGGGAACAAGTGACACTTGATATTTTCCATATACTAACCAAAAATAAGACGTGGCAAGATAAACAGAATGAAATTTTGAAGATATGGATAATATCCGTGGACTGGATGAAAGAAGCTCGAGTCGATGAAGAAATATGGGAGAAGAGGCTACAGAGAATGAACTTACTGCTGCTTGTGTGACAAAACTATGAAGAAGAAGCAATGGGGAGGGGGAGAAAAGGGGGGGAAAGTATCGTTTGAAAATGTATGAAGAAGGAAATTACTATAAACTGTAAAATTCAAATGATACAATAAAAAAATTAAATTTAGAAAAAGAATTACAAAGGGAAATTCTGGAAATGTAGAGAAGTGAAGGACTGTTTTTTTAATCACACATGAATCTGCAGAAAAGCAAAAAAAAATTATGGAAAGGAATTCATGCAGACATCCAGAAAAAAAAAATCAGAATTGTGATGGATGCTAAGACTATGTTATTAGGCATATTGCCAAAATATTCCAAGAATTTCAGAAGAATTGTTCCGGGACTTTGTAACGGTGGTCAGAGTATCGTCTGCAACAAAACAAAAAACAGAGGAGCTGTCCAAGCCAAGATAATTGGGGAAATAAACTAGTGGAATATGTAACAATGGCAAAACTGATGAATTGACGAATCAGTGACCAACTGAAGGATTTCAAGATAAACGGAAAGCGTATTACTTGTATTATTCACCCCGCCGGAAAATGCTGAAAAGCGAATGATACTGTGAAGACAATCTGTATAAATTATCATTAATCTACTGTATATCAGATTGAAAAGGGGTTAAAGGGAAACAGACAGGTGATTAACCTCTTTGCGAAAAATGATCATAATATGCTAGTGCCAAAGGTTCGCCACCACGAGCCTAGGGAGTCGTGAAGGGTATATAATGCCCTGGAATCTGCTCTCGAAACATCCGTTTTCTCCAAGGGAAGTGCTTGCTCTCATTGGGAGACCAGTTGTGATTCTCAAAATGGGCTGGATACTACAGGAACAGGCAACTCGTCATGTTTATTTTATCCTGTTTATTTGCTGGCATATTAGTTTATGATGTTGTTATGATATTTATATCCTGCCTCATATTAGCTCTCTATGTCATAGGTGTCAAACTCGCGGCCCTCCAGATGTTATGGACTACAGTTCCCATCATCCCCTGCCAGCATCGTGCTGGCAGGGGATGATGGGAACTGTAGTCCATAACATCTGGAGGGCCGCGAGTTTGACACCTGTGCTCTAGGTGGTTTACAAGGTTAAGAAAACAATAAGAACCATAGAATCATAGAGTCGGAAGAGACCCCAAGGGCCATCCAATCCAACTTGCTGCCACATCGGAAGACACAATCAAAACACTCCTGACAGATGGCCATCCAGCCTCTTTTTAAAAACCTTCAAAGAGGGAGACTTCGCCACTCTCCGAGGCAGATTGTTCAACTGTCGAACAGCCCTTTACTGTCAAGAAGTTCTTCCTAATTAGGTAGAATCTCCTTTCCTGTACTTTGAACCCATTACTCCTTGTCCTAGAGCAGCGGAAAAGAAGCTCGCGCCGCAATAAAACCATAATAAAACACCCTGAACAGCATATAAGTAAAACATTAATATTCTGGTATATGAAAAAAAATACTGTAATGGGACACACCAATAAAATGGGCAGCGAGTGTTGGCTTTGGTATATTGTTCTCGTGATAATGTAGAGCTTAACAAGAGCGGAACTGTCAGGACACACTGAAGGAGGGGAAATTCAAATCCCTCTCCCCACGACACCTGCTTCTTGCTTTTGCCGATTCGTCCACCCTCGTTCCCTCTCCCCAGCCCAACTGCTCCCTCCCCCTCTGCAGGGTCTCCCTTTAATTTCCTTTCTGTATTCACCTGTCTCTCTTTGCCCACCTTCAACTGGATGGAGCGGAGTTGTGTTCCGTTGTCCCAGAAGGTTAGCCCAGAACCAACGGGCTGACATTAAATCGAAAGGGTTTTCCTCTAAACATCAGGAAGAACGTCCTGGCAGTTCGAATGGCTCCTCGGGTCCTGGCAGTTCCTAGCAATTGGAGTGGTTTCCTTGGGAGGTGGTGGGTGAGTCGGCGCTTGGCTCTCTTGGCCCTTTCTTGCATGCCCAGGGTAATGCCAATTGCCACTTGGGGGTCGAAAAGGAAATTTCCTCCAGGCCAGATTGGCCAGGGATCTTTGAGGGGGGGGGGTCTTTTTGCCTTCCTCTGGGCATAGACCTGGGGTCAGGGGGGAGGGGAAATAGTTGTGAATTTCTTGTGTTGTCTAGGGGACCGGACTAGATGACCCTCGGGGTCCCATCCAGCCCTATTCCCACCTGGTTTTTCCTCCCCTCCTGGCCGTTCACCCCACCTGCCCTCTTCTCTCCCACTTGCCAGCTCTTTTTGCACACTATTTTTCTGACCCACTATTTTTCTCCTCCTGTTTTGCCCCAAACTTACCTCCGTCCATTTGCCACCCTAGTTTTCAGGTGCCATTTTGGGTTTCTCTGGGAACCTGACGTTCCATTTTGGCGTGAAATTTGCTCAGGCGCGGGAGCTGACGTTGCGTAGTTCCCAGCTCAATTTTCGGTTTAACTTATTTGTATTTTTTTTCCTGCAAAACTTGGTTTCCTTCCAGGTTGTGTTAGGCTATGTCTCAACCCTGCATGGTCTCATTGTGCGGATTTTTCAGTCTGCAACCGGGATATGAGCACCTGTAGATATACAGACGGCCAGATGTTTAGAGAAAGCCCCAGAAGAAAAGTTGCCAGAGCACGAGGGAAAAGCGAAAGTGGCGAATTGCCCTCTGGTGGATCGGTTGCTTCGTGGGAGGACCGGATATGACAGGGGAAGGAATGGAAATTGCCAAACAGAAAGGATTCCTCTTTGTTTTCCCTCCCCTTTCATCTTATCTTTTCAATCTTATCTCCACGTGTTTTGTTTAAGAACTAGCCGGATTCCTTTATTGACCCAACAGCATGAAAAGCTTCAGTCCACTGAAACGGGTTTACCCCCAACACTGTGCGAAATGTGTTGGACTGGACATGGGGTTAAACCATGGGGTGATTCAACCCCTCCTTGGTGCGAGTTTCAGGTTTCAGGTTTAAGATATTTGTCTTGGCAGGGGAAAATGCTGAGGGATACTTTGGGCATGTTTTTTCTGCAATAAAAGCTGAAGCCTGTAAAGGGGTGTGTGTGTCAAAAGAGAGATTCCCAGGCACAAAAGGAAGGGTTAACGCAGGGACATATCGCTCAGGGGGGACAGGTGTGTCAAATGTCCCCGGGCTGTGGCCATTTAGTCACGTGGGGGTGGAGAATCTCCCCTACCCCTCCTCCTTCCCCCCAGGTCCATATATAGTTTGGTCGTGGTGGGGGAGGGCGGCCACTCTTATTTATTTATTTGTTTGTTTGTTTGTTTATTTATTTGCCAGTCATATCCTCTCAGCTGAACATACCTCACAGGGTTGTTGTGAGAATAAAACAGAGGAGAGGAGGGATGTAAGCTACCTTGGATCCGCATTGGGTGCAAATGAAAATTGCAGAGTAAATAATCCCCTTTGAGAGACATCTGAGGCCTAATGAACACATGCTGTGTGATATGATGGTGAGATTTTAGGGATACAGTGGTGGGATCCAGTGCCCCTCCTGCTAGACTGCTTCAAGTTCTGCGCGCTACTGCTGAGAGGAGGGGCGTAACTAAGGCAAAAATCACGTGGCAAAATCACCTATTAGTAACCCCCTGTCGGCACACACAAATAATTAGTAACCTACTCTCGGGAACCTGTGAGAACCTGCTGGATCCCACCTCTGGTGGTATATTGGACTCCCCACTTCAAATTGGAGGGGATGACACCATTAATTCTCATGTAAAAAAATCCCCAGTAGCAAAACCAAATAGCTCATCAGGGGCATGTGCGGCGTCGATCTTCCCGAGACCTCACCAGCAACGGCACAAGGAGTATATTTTTTGAACACAACAGGAACTGGGCATCCTGCCTTCTGACGGGTGATGCAATGCGAATTTGTTATCCAGAAATGCTGACTTCTTGTCCGAGGCAGCAATTTGAGGAACTGAAATCACTACTGTTGGCTTCCCATGAAACGGAAACGCATTGCTGGGCAAGGAATCGGATGTTTCTCAAGGGAAAATACTGGAGAAAGGGATAAAAATGTTCAAAAATCAAGACCGGGTGTATACATCATGCTTAGGAGGATATATGAGAAGCAAGCAGCTGTTAGATCCGGTTCCTCGTAATTATGCTAGACTGGAGGTACCCCAACAGAGTGCCCTTAGACGCCCTTTCTGCTATCTGCCAGGTGTTTTGAGAAAGTAGGTGGAGCTTTTGCTCAGCAAGGCTTCTGATTGGCCACTGGAAATTTGATTGGCTGTGCAAGTTATTTCCAAAGTTGCTGCCACCACAGCACAAGGATCTTCATTGAGTGACTGAAGTCAAGCCACGGCCGCCACTTTGTGACTGGCTCCGCCTCCTGGAAGAGCCATTTTGTGGCTGGCTCCGCCTCCTGGAAGAGCCATTTTGTGGCTGGGCCCGCCGTGCTCTGTCCGAATTCCAAAGGTGCCTGTGTAACCTCAGCTTGTGGGTTCTGTGGGGAAGAACTTGGAATGAGTTTGCAACAACAATTTTTAAAAACCAAATGGTTTACTTTCTTAACATATAACATATAACATCAACATTTAACATCACACTTCAAGGTCCTGTTCAGGTTGCATTTTCAAGTCCTTATATTTACAGTCTACTGATACTGCCAAGTCCAATTCTTCCTGCAAGTGGGTTGGCTCCTGAAGACTCCAAGGGCTTGATGAACAGGATTCAACATGATGGTTTCCAGGAGAACTCTCACCCATTACAACCACAAAAAGAAGCCCTGAAACAATAAACTCCAACATTTACAACATAGCAAAAACAAACAACTACCTTCCCAGTAGTTCCCAACAACATTGCAGTTACCTTAACAAGGTGTTAAGGGCTTATACAAATCAAGGTCCGAGTCTGGTAGCCTTGTCTCCTCCAAACTACATGAGGTCTGCTGCAGCTACTTGCTGCTGTGAGTCTCCACCCCTTACTGGGTCAACCCATTCTGAGCATGGGGGTTACACCTGCAGGCTCAGAAAGGTCGGGGATACCTGCGCTGGATCCAGATCCTCATTTACATGGGCGGAGGACGAAGTGGCAGGATTTTGAAGCAGTAGAACGGATTGTGCCCCCGCAGGGTGCCGGCAGACTCCAACCTTGCGTGGCCGTTCACATTAAAAGTTCCGTGTTGTCCATAACTTAATTTTAAACCACGTAAGAAAGTTGTGGGGAAAAAACTGATGTACTATTGACCTTTATATTAGTCATTGTGATTATATACGATTTGAATATACGTTGACTGCTGATAATCATCAGCCTGAGGTGCGCAATGCGTTTTTGATACTTCACATATTTTGCAAATTCTACCTTCGAAGACGTCATTTGAGGATAATGCCGTTGCTTGTTTCATGTAAGGGCCAACCACCTTCACTCCTATCCAAGATCCTCTTAGAGCAGGGGTCTGCAACCTGTGGCTCTCCAGATGTTCATGGACTACAATTCCCATCAGCCAATTGGCCATGCTGGCAGGGGCTGATGTGATTTGTAGTCCATGAATATCTGGAGAGCCACAGGTTGCAGACCCATGCTCTTAGAGCATAGGTGTCAAACTTGCGGCCCTCCAGATGTTATGGACTACAGTTCCCATCATCCCCTGCCAGCATGATGGGAACTGTAGTCCACAACATCTGGAGGGCCACGAGTTTGGCACCTGTGTCTTAGAGGATAAGAGCAACAGAGCTACCTGGGCTATAGCTAAGTTCTTTTCAGAGGCTGTACGGATCAGATAACTTACGTTTAGTTTTGATAAACGATGCTGATGACAAAGTATACATCTTGACATTGTTCTGCAGTGCTTTTAACTTAATTGTTTGTCTATTGTTAGTTTCATGCAACTGGGTCACTGGGCCGCAGCAAATAAATCGATTCATTCATCGATGCCACAATGTCCCTTTCCCCCCAATTTTTGCTTTACCCTGAGCATTTTTTAAACAATATTGTTATTAATTTTCTCAAATATAGTTTAAACACACACGCACACACACACACACAGAGCTCTAACACATTGGATTACAATACAATACTAATGTCATCCGGAGAGAATGTTACTTTTTTAATACAACGTTTTATTAATTTTCAACTACTCTGAATATTGATGCTGTAGCTTACAGTTGCCAACCTGCAGGTGACGCCTGGAGATCTCCCAGTATTACAAATGGTTAGATGAAATACGACTAGTGTGTATAGATGAGGTACAATTACTTTTTTGTAGCGAGTTATGATCCATACTCTGCTGCATCTGAGACTGATAATATAATATCTTGGTATACATTCCATCTCAGCAGCTTCTCACTTAGGTCTCCCTATAACATTATAGTGCTGAAGTAGTAGAATCTTTATTACTGAATATCTAGGGAGATCAAAATACTTCCCTAATCTCTTCTGTTTTTACTGTGTAATTTATGTCCATTTATTATCTTCTGTAAAGAATAAATTGTCTATTTTGGCTGTTTCAAACACATTTCCCTGTTTGGTGACCTGCAAGCTATTATTGCTTGCTGTAGATGAGCTAGCAAGTTGCTATTTTCAAGGCTGTGGTAAAGGGTCTACAAATACCCTACTATAAGGGCAGAAAGATGGGCCACAGAATTGGAAAGTCACCATCTACCGTGTTTCCCCGAAAATAAGACAGTGTCTTATATTAATTTTTGCTCCCAAAGATGCGCTATGTCTTATTTTCAGGGGATGTCTTATTTTTCTGTGTTCTGTTCGTCGGGCATGCTTCCAAACAAAAACTTTGCTACGTCTTACTTTTGGAGGATGCCTTATATTTCACACTTCAGCAAAACCTCTACTACGTCTTATTTTCAGGGGATGTCTTATATTCGGGGAAACAGGGTATCGTTCTTATGTCTCTGTTGATTATACATGCTGCTATGATTATTGTTGCCTTATAAGAACATAAGAATATAAGAACAGGCCAGCTGGATCAGACCAGAGTCCATCTAGTCCAGCTCTCTGCTACTCGCAGTGGCCCACCAGGTGCCTTTGGGAGCTCACATGCAGGAGGTGAAAGCAATGGCCTTCTGCGGCTGTTGCTCCCGAGCACCTGGACTGTTAAGGCATTTGAAATCTCAGATCAAAGAGGATCAAGATTGGTAGCCATAGATCGACTTCTCCTCCATAAATCTGTCCAAGCCCCTTTTAAAGCTATCCAGGTTAGTGGCCATCACCACCTCCTGTGGCAGCATATTCCAAACACCAATCACACGTTGCGTGAAGAAGTGTTTCCTTTTATTAGTCCTAATTCTTCCCCCCAGCATTTTCAATGAATGCCCCCTGGTTCTAGTATTGTGAGAAAGAGAGAAAAATTTCTCTCTGTCAACATTTTCTACCCCATGCATAATTTTATAGACTTCAATCATATCCCCCCTCAGCCATCTCCTCTCCAAACTAAAGAGTCCCAAACGCTGCAGCCTCTCCTCATAAGGAAGGTGCTCCAATCCTTCAATCATCCTCGTTGCCCTTCTCTGCACTTTTTCTATCTCTTCGATATCCTTTTTGAGATGTGGCGACCAGAACTGAACACAGTACTCCAAGTGCGGTCGCACCACTGCTTTATATAAGGGCATGACAATCTTTGCAGTTTTATTATCAACTCCTTTCCTAATGATCCCCAGCATAGAGTTTGCCTTAGCTTATGATATAGCTTATGATGTTGTGATTATTGATGTTCTTGTTGTTTATAATGCTATGTTTATAATGTTGTGTTTATCGATCCTCTGTTTATTGATGTTTTGTTGCTTGATGTTATGATTACTGATGTTTGCTATTATGCTGTTTGCTATTACTGATGTTTGCTATTATGCTGTTTGCTATTATGCTATGATTACTATTATGCTGTTTGCTATTATGCTATGATTACTGATGCTTGCTATTATGCTGTTGTTGTTCACCGCCCTGAGCCCTTCGGGGGAGGGCGGCATACAAATCAGTACAATACAATACAACTGATCGTTCCTGAGATGACAATTACAGAGATCCATTCCCATGGAGCAAACGTCTGCTTTTGGAGGAAAGGCTCTGTGGTTTTATACTCCACTGAGCCCGCTCCCTTCCCCAAACCCCACCTAGCCTGCACCCCCGAATCTCCAGAAATTTTCCAGTCTAGAATTGGCATTCGCAGCTGTCTGCCACAGTTCTCTCTTGCATTGTCCACTGAGGCAACGGAAACCATTTCTATTCCAGACATGGAATCCCACAGCCCTGCTCGTAACAGTTATAACTGCCATTGCCGAAGCGGGTTCGGGGTCTGAGTGAATATCCCCGTGAGCTGTCGGCCGACAAAGCCGTCGTCTTGCTGAGTCCTTTATGTGACTTGACACGGACATTTGTTGATGCCGAGAGTGCCTGCAGGACCACGTGGTGCCGTGGCCCCAAAATCTGGGAACAAGAGGCCGGTTGGCATTCCTGGAGAACTCTGAGCACCCCCTTGAGTGTGCCCGGGCTGTTTTGGAGCGTGCTTGGGTGGGAGAGCGCCAAAGGTCCGTGGGTCGGCCAGTGGTGACAACAGTCCTCAACTGGGCATCTTTATTAACGCGGCCTTTAGGAAGCTCCGAGACTGCAACTTCTAACTCAGAGGTGAGCAATGTATGGCCCCGTGGCCACCTCAGGCCGAAATGGGTCTTTAGTCTGTCGCTCAAACCACACAGCAATTTGTTTGAAGCTTAAGAGCACCGGTTGGTAGCTTTGGCTAGTTAACTGATGTGCTCGGAAGAAACGGTTAACAGCTCAAGGGCTAGGGCCAGTGGTGGGATCCAAAAATTTTAGTAACAGGTTCCCTCGCCAGCCCCCGCTCAGCGAAGGGGGCAGAGGTGTACCCAGGCAAAACTGAGCCCTGGGCAAAACCTGAGTTGGATGCCCCCCCCCCCCCATGGGCAGCCACCCCACCACGACCCCCCAAATTTTTTTGCACCAGGTCGTTTCTAAATCATCATCACATGATAGAAAATGCCCCAAGTCACAAATCTGAACCCAGCCATGGTGAAACACACAGGTTCTTTGGTAGAGACTGATGAGATAAAAGGTACGAAAGGCTGAGAATCCATGAATTGCAGGACCTGGAAGGGATTAACCCAGTTCAGGGAGTGACATTATTAGTCGCAATTGCTATATGGAACCTTCACGTTCAAAGGCAGGATGCCTCTCGGGGAGGCGAAGGCGAGGAGATGGAAAAGCGGACCCAATTAGTAAGAACTAGCCTGCTGGATCAGACCAGAGTCCATCTAGTCCAGCATTCTACTACTCGCAGTGGCCCACCAGGTGCTTTTGGGAGCTCACGTGCAGGATGTGAAAGCAATGGCCTTCTGCTGCTGCTGCTCCTGAGCACCTGGTCTGCTAAGGCATTTGCAATCTCAGATCAAGGAGGATCAAGATTGGTAGCCACTTCTCCTCCATAAATCTGTCCAAGCCCCTTTTAAAGCTATCCAGGTGAGTGGCCATCACCACCTCCTGTGGCAGCATATTCCAAACACCAATCACATGTGTGAAGAAGTGTTTCCTTTGATTAGTCCTAATTCTTCCCCCCAGCATTTTCAATGAATGCCCCCTGGTTCTAGTATTGTGAGAAAGAGAGAAAAATTTCTCTCTGTCAACATTTTCTACCCCATGCATAATTTTATAGACTTCAATCATATCCCCCCTCAGACGTCTCCTCTCCAAACTAAAGAGTCCCAAACGCTGCAGCCTCTCCTCATAAGGAAGGTGCTCCAATCCTTCAATCATCCTCGTTGCCCTTCTCTGCACTTTTTCTATCTCTTCGATATTCTAACCCCTTCGATAGTAACCCCCTCTCGGCACACACAAATAATTAGTAACCCACTCTCGGGAACTGGTGAGAACCTGCTGGATCCCACCTCTGGCTAAGGCCCATTAAGAGCATTGGAGCGGAAGGGGGAGCAGACCTGGGTCTCTGGCCTCTGTTGTGGGCCCCAAGTTCGATGCCGAATCTTCGTCTTTCCATCACTTGCTCAGAGCTGCCAGCTCCAGGCTGCAAAATCCCTTGAGACTTGAGGTTGGGACACCCACAGGGAGCTTAGCCGTAGGGTCCACCCGTCAAAACAGACATTTTCTACAGGAGAGAAAATGATCTTGGTCGTCTGGCAATCAGTTGTAATTCTGGTATCTCACCAGGCGTGACCTCGAGGTGAAGCTAAACAACAGATAGGCGACATGGATATTGGCCTACCCCGCACAACCCAAAGAAAACATTTTTGAGGCAGGGAATGAACTGTGTCCTCCATGGAATTCCACAATGTTTTTAGCCCAGAACGTTTTATTTGCAGCCTCAATATTTGCATTCTGTTCTCGAACGATTCTTTGAAAATGGGTTGAGAATGTTTTCACTTGCTGTGCTATCTCTTTAAGAGGTTTCCCAGGCCTTCTGGATTTCCTCGTCGGCCCATTTTCTGAGCTCACACCGGCCCATCTTGTGCTGTGTTTTCGTCAGGTTTTTAATTTGGGTGTGTGTGGGTGTGTGTCATGTCTTTGAAGCTACCAAGACACGACCTCTAGCATTGGATCCAAAACTGGAACGATCACAAAATGGCAGCCAGGAGTCATTTCAAGGAGGTGAGCGTGAACAAACAGGGGGATTGAAAACGTTTTGCAAATGTTCTGAAAACATTTTCAGGACTTTTGTGGAACAGACTGTTGTCTCAAAAACAATAACAAAACCATGTAGAGGCTAAACAAGACGGCGGGCGTCAGCCAACTTGTGCCAATTACGCCGAACACTTCTTGGTATTATATTGCTCTTGTATTTGAAGATTATTGGATGAAATGGTATATTTTATTATTAAATGCATACAATGATTAAATGTTACGACAACCTTGCAGTTTTGCTTGCAAAATATACATATAACCAATGCAACAGCTTATAAACGGAGCAAGTCTATGGTTGTCATTCAAACACATCAAATCAACATGCTCGTAATTCAAGACAGTTATAATTCAATCACAACAATCTGACACAAAATCTGCACAGAGAGCTGGACTAGATGGACTCTGGTCTGATCCAGCTGGCTTGTTCTTATGTTCTTAGGTATATGTCTCCAATACGTTCAACTATAACAAACTTTTTGAGACTGAGTGCCCAAACTGCAACCCAAAACTCACTTATTTATCGCAAAGTGCCAACACGGCAATTTAACCCGAATACTGAGGTTTTGGTTTAAAAAAAAACAGTTGGCTCCAAGGTGCGCGTAACTTGGGAGTAAGCTTGGTGGTAGTCGGTGGCTTTGCTTTGAAGCAACCGTGCAACGCTTTGAATGGGTGAATCAGAAGCAAGCCCCACTGCCAGCAACCGAGCTTACTCCCAGGTAAAGGATGCGCTTTAGTTCTTCCCATGAAAATCAGTGGGGTTAAACAGCGCTTAACAGGGTTACCTACACTGCTTCCCCCAAACTAGGTCTGAGGTTTAATGCTAATAATCTCCCTGAAATAATTACATTATTATCACACTGGGGGCCTGGCGGGGGGAGGGGTATCAGGGAGAGAGAAGTAAAACTTTTGCTTTCTGTAACCCAATAACTTCACCACCACAAAATAGAAGTAAAGAGGCAGTCAAGGAAGGCAATCCTAAGCAAGAATGCTGTGCGAGGGGTGGGATAACTTCAGGAAAGCTAAATTGGTGGAGCAGCCATCTGATCTGTGGTTTTTCCTTCACATGTCATCACAGCACTTGACTTCCCACAAAAATGCAACAGGAACAGAAAAATAAAAGCGTGGAGAATATTTTGAAATGGACTTCTCTGTGCCACATTTGCCTCTGTCAGAATGGCCCTGATTCTGACAAGAGGGATGGGGAAGGGATGCTCAGGGTGGTAAGGAATGCTCCTCTCCCTTTCCTGCCAGTCAATTCTTTATCAGTGTGAAATGCCTTTTGTCTTTTGTACTTTTGCTTTGATCCTGCGGGAACAGGGTTGGCGTCGCGAGCCTAGGGACCTTGCAAGATCTCTCCTCCCCGCCCAGGGCTCTCAGGTACTAAAAGCCTCATCACTCTCTCTCCCAGGGGAGGGGGGGCCTTAACAAACAGTTCACTCCAATCAGGATGAGTGCCTGAATCTTGGCAGACGCACTCCTCCCAACGGAAGCCCCTCACCCGGACTGCTGCTTTTTAATCCTACCCCCAATGTTTTAGTTTGGTCCCAAAAGTTACACACCAAGAAAAGCGTGCCAGCCTCCAGTCTCCTAAGCTTTGTGGGGGAGAGAGGTACTTGTGGGGCGGTAGATGGTACTTACAGCAAATCAGGTCGACTCAAGAGGACCTCCCTGAAGCTCAGCCTCGGCTAGCCTGCGCAGTGTGACTCCCAACACGTTTGCTGGCAGCCACCTCTGGCTGGGTGAGGGGGGAAGGGGGAGGGGGAGATGACGGCATGCATGCCCATAGAGACGGCTCTGAGTGCCGCCTTGGGCACCCGTGCCGTAGGTTCGCAATCACGGACCTATGGCATCACATCCTGCGTAAGTCCTGCCCTTCCCCAAACCCCATCCGCCTCCAGATCTACCCCCAAATTACCAGGAATTTCCTAACCCAAAATATGTGCTGCAGCCTTTTCTATATGTTCCGTGTGCCCAGTATCCTGGCAATATGTGAACCTCATAATCCTCAGAATGGTGAAACCTTTCAGGTTCCGCTGCTCTAGGTGACATCTTTGCACGGCAACACAATCTCTACCTTTGTGTCTTAGAAGTGACATACCTGTACTGGAGGTGTGGGAGCGATTTGACGCTCCGCGGTCGACGCAATGACAGGCCCGTTGTCTTCCTACTCTGAGTAAGTTCTCCTATCTCTGCTGCGTTGTCTCCGACCTGTTGAGTTTCCTCAACTTTTAATTAATTAATTAATTAGTTAATTTTTACATTTATACCCTGCCATATCTCAGCGATTCAAGGCGGCTTACAATAACAAACAACCCCAAAATACAATAAATAGGTATAAATATAGACATTTTGAAAGCGGAGATGCATAACTTTAAAAAACAAATACAAAGACGGCGTAAAAACGATCCAACATGGGAGTGTATAAAAACAAAAACAGAGTGCGCATGCCCTGTTGAACGGGGACCGGAGATGATTTTTTAAATCATCTTGTGATTGTGCCCACCATACTGTGGTGGGCACAATCACAAAATAGCTCTGTTTTACAGGCCCTGCGGAATTGCGACAAGTTCTGCAGGGCCCAGATCAGAGGTGGGATCCAGCAGGTTCCCACCAGTTCCTGAGAGTGGGTTACTAATTATTTGTGTGTGCCGAGAGGGGGTTGCTAATCGGGTCTGCTTTTCCGTTAGAAATCCCATTAGGTCCAAAAATCATAAAGTCCTGTGGTTTCCTATGTGGCGGGTTAGCGAAGGTAGAAAACGGGATAATTCTTCCTGTTGGGCTGTTTTGAAAACATGTTTTAGAAGGTGTGATTCCCCACTCCTGCCCAGGTTTGATTCCCCACTCCTCTACACGAGCGGCCGAATCTTATCTGGAGAACCGGGTTTGATTCCCCGCTCCTGCACACGAACAGTGGACTCTTATCTGGAGAATGGGGCTTGTTCCCCCCTTCTACATATGAAGCCTGCTGGGTGACCTTGGGCCAGTCACGGTTTTCTCTGAACTCTCTCAGCCCCACCTACCTCACAAGGTGTCTGTTGTGGGGAGAGGAAGGGAAAGGGGTTTGTAAGCCCCTTTAAGTCTCCTTACAGGAGAGAAAGGGGGTGAAAATCCAAGACTCTTCTCTCTTCTCTCTCTCACAAGTTCCCTGGGGGTGTTTGGACCCTTGAAAGACCTTCCAGCGTTCTGAAGGCCACTCAGATAGCTTCTGGTCATCATGACAAACCGGGGAACTGTCCAGATATTTTAATCCTCTGGGTTGGCTTGTCAAGTCGCTCTTTTACTTGGTTTGCCTGTTTTATACTTATTCCATTCCTTTGTGTGATTTTTTTATTTTTAAAAAATTATCATTTGTGTGATATTGATTGTATTTTAAGCATCGTAAGCCCCTGCGAGTCCTTTGCGGTGCGGACAGAGATGGGATCCAGCAGGTTCTCACAGGTTCCCGAGAGTAGGTTACTAATTATTTGTGTGTGCCGAGAGGGGGTTACTAATTGGTGATTTTGCCACGTGATTTTTGCCCCTCCTCTCAGCAGTAGCGCGCAGAACTTGAAGCAGTCTAGCAGGAGGTGCACTGGCGTGCGTGGCAGCCTGCGCCTGCGTGCATTCGTTTCCTGCCCAAGGACCAGCGCAGCAGCTGCGTCCTTGCCACAGCCCTGCCCAGGAATGCCCTGCCCCCGGAATGCCTGGCCACGCCCCCATCGTGCCCCGCCCAGCCCCATTGGCGCTACGCCACAGTTTGAATCCCACCACCATGGGAACCTGTTCCTAAAATGTTTGGATCCCACCACTGGGTGCGGGGTATAAATTAAATAAATAACCCGCCTGTTAAAAATGACACAATTTGATGTGGGTTGTTGTTGTTGTTGTTTTAGTCCTAGCTGGAGTTCCTTCACAATGTTGAACCTCTTCAAACTGAAACACGAGAAAGATTACTCGGCTCGCCCTAACTTGGTAAGTGAGAGTTGCACAGTCCGCCTCCGTAACCTGCCGTTGCGAAAGGGACGAACCCGCTGGGTCGCTTGACCACATTTTCATGTCGTGAAGTTTGATTGCCCGAGCACTTGGCGCACCCTGAAGCAGAGCTCTTATTTCCACACTTCGGGCGCAGGTTTCATCATAACCAGAGATTTCTTGGACTACTGTACAAAGGCCAAAAGGGGCCGCCATGCGATTCCCGCAGCAGATGCACAAAATTAACCGTCAATTGCCTCCCAGCACACATTTCCTGCTGCCGTTCAAAGTGGAGGCAAGGAGAAAATGTTTTTTTAATATATATATATAAACCTTTATTAGGCATAGAGAGAAAATGTTTTAAAATGGCTCTCGGGCATGATGTCACTTCCAGGGAAAATCTGGAAGTGGCACCGTTCCTCACTGTACCATAGAGTTTCTGGTGATTCCTAGAAAGGCATGATGTTCTTCTGGGTCAACACGAGTGCTTGTGGGCTAACCTCAATGAAGCAAGGTGCCGCTGCATACAGTCATTTTGGATCAGAATGAGGCTGGGGAAGAAAGGGTTAACCTCCCCCTGTGTTGTAGTTCTGAGTCAGATCAAGACACACACACACACACACACACATACACAGCACCATTATTTGGAAAGAGAAAATTCTGCAGTGATCTGCACATGGAAATCCCTCCCCATGAAGCCTACTGGGTGACCATGGGCCAGTCACAGTTCTCTCAGAACTCTTCCAGTTCTACCTGCCTCCCAAGGTGTCTGTTGTGGGCAGAGGAAGGGAAAGGAGCGTGTAAGCCACTTTGAGTCTCCTTACTTGTTCATCTGGTCTCATTTGAACCCAGATCTTTGGAAGAGGGCATCTAAAGAGGAGCAGCAGTGGCGTAGGAGGTTAAGAGCTCGTGTATCTAATCTGGAGGAACCGGGTTTGATTCCGAGCTCTGCCACCTGAGCTGTGGAGGCTTATCTGGGGAATTCAGATCAGCCTGCGCACTCCCACACACGCCAGCTGGGTGACCATGGGCTAGTCACAGCTTCTCGGAGCTCTCTCAGCCCCACCCACCTCCCAGGGTGTTTGTTGTGAGTGGGGAAGGGCAAGGAGATTGTAAACTCCTTGGAGTCTCCTGCAGGAGAGAAAGGGGGGATATAAATCCAAACTCTTCTTCTTCTTCTAAAGTGTAATTAAGATATAACTGGTTTTACTCAACATTTGTTTATGCTGATAAGAATTTACTGCGTATTGTCAAAGGCTTGCACAGCCGGAATCACTGGGATGTTGTGGGTTTTCCGGTTTGTATGGCGTGTTCCAGTAGCATTTTCTCCTAACGTTTCGCCTTCAGATCCTCTGAAGATGCAAGCCACAGAGGCAGGCAAAAACGTCAGGGGGAAATACTACCGGAACACAGTAGTAGATTAGACAGATTAGACTGATGAATGTTATGTACAATTTGATTGCATTTTTCTTATTTTGGAAGCCACCCTGAGCCCGCTAGGGGAACTGCAGCCTACAAACAGCATTCAACAAACCAACGAATAAGTGTCTGTTGTACGGTCGAAGGCTTTAACAGCTGGAATCAACGGGTGGCGTGGCTGTCACCTGATAGTTTTTGCTCCTAACATATCCTGCAGCAATGAAATTTATTTATTTATTTATTATCATATTTATATACCGCCCCATCCCCTGAGGGCTCTGGGCGGCGAACAACAAAATAATATTACATAAACAATAATAACAGCAAATAATTTATATAAATAAATAACGTCATTAAAACATAAAATTACAGCGTTCTACATAAACCACTTGGCGTCCAGTATTAAACTATCAATAAAACCCTCCCAGAGAGGGAACGGTAGATCTAGGTGTCACAGCTCCCAGAATGTTAGAGGGCAGAGACAAAAGGGGCGCACACCATCAGCGGCTGGCCTCCCCAAAAGCCCGGTGGAACAACTCGGTCTTACAGGCCCTGCGGAACTCTCCAAGATCCCGCAGGGCCCGGACAGTTGGAGGAAGTGTGTTCCACCAGGCAGGGGCCAGGGCCGTAAAAGCCCTGGCCTGAGTGGAGGCCAGCCGTGTCATTGAGGGGCCGGGGACCTCCAGTAAATTGGCCTCTGCCGAACGCAGAGGCCGTGTAGGGACATATGGGGTAAGACGGTCCCGAAGGTACGAGGGCCCCAGGCCGCGCAAGGCCTTAAAGGTGAACACCCATACCTTGTGGATAAATGTCCAGCTGCAATCAAACATTTGGGAAACTGTGCGTCATGCAACTCGGCAAAGCTCTCCATCATAGCGTCAGCTTTAATAATCAAAATTACCTTTGGGGCTGCAAGCGGAGCTTCTTCAGGAGGCCCCTGAGCACTGGGAAAATAAGGTTCCAGTGCAGAGAACTTGCAGGGGTGCATGTCTCTCTTTTGGCCTTCTTTCACTCGATGAATATGAGTGGTGACAGGCAGTATAATTTCCTGCTTTTCTTCCTTTACTTCACTACTCCTGCCAACGGGGATGTTTTGTTTCACCGCAACGTGGTCCCGCGTGTCAGAGACAAGGGAGGAAGAAGAGTTTGGATTTATATCCCCCCTTTCTCTCCTGTAGGAGACTCAAAGGGGCTGACAATCTCCTTGCCCTTCCCCCCTCACAACAAACACCCTGTGAGGTAGGTGGGGCTGAGAGAGCTCCGAGAAGCTGTGACTAGCCCAAGGTCACCCAGCTGGCGTGTGTGGGAGTGTACAGGCTAATCTGAATTCCCCAGAGAAGCCTCCACAGCTCAGGCGGCAGAGCGGGGAATCAAACCCGGTCCCTCCAGATTAGATACCCGAGCTCTTAACCTCCTATGCCACTGCAGTCAAGTAACCGAGCGAGATAGCATCAAACAAACGGAGTCGCTTAAAATTCTTCCTTTGCTCCTGGGTAGGTCCAATACTACATGCCTGTGATCAACACAGAGTTTCAAGAACGCCTGGAGAAGCGCAAGGGAGAAATTGCCACCATGATGAGATCGACGGAGTTCAATGAGGACAAGACTTCCTTGATTGTGACTAACAACCCTCTTCCTTTGCTCTTTTCCGGTCAACGAGTCATGACCCCGTTCCATTTCTTCTCCAACGACCTTTTGGGAAAGGTAGGCTTCTTCCTTAAGGGGGGAGGACGTGGCTCTTTGGTGGGGCGCCCACCCAAGGACATGTAGTGGTCTCCTGCCCAAACCATGGCATCTCCAGTTAAAGGATCTCCAGTATCAGAGGCCGAAAAAGACTTCCCTGTCTTTGAGACCCTGGAGAACCACTACCTGTTCCAGCAGACAATGCTAGGCTGGATTAATTTGTTTGGAAGTAGATTCATATCCTCAAGGCCAAGAGCAGTTTTCCACACTGACACTGTTGCAAGGGGTTGATCTTACCATCAAGACAAGAACATTAGAAGATCCATGCTGGATCAGACATGTGGTCCATTTGGTCCAGCATCCCGTCTCACACACTGACCAACTAGTTCCTCTGGAGGTCCGACAACCGGGCATAGAGGCCGAGGCCTTCTCCTGATAAGGACCTCAGAACAGTCCTGCTGGAGCCAGTGGTGGCGAACCTTTGGCACTCCAGATGTTATGGACTACAATTCCCATCAGCCCCTGCCAGCATGGCCAATTGGCCATGCTGGGAGGGGCTGATGGGAATTGTATTCCATAACATCTGGAGTGCCAAAGGTTCGCCACCACGGGGCTGGACAAACCAGTGATCCATCTAGTTCAGCATTCTGTCTCACATAGTGAGCAACCAGTTTCTCTGGAGGTCCAACAACTGGGCATAGAGACCGAGGCCTTCACCAGACCCTCGGAAGAGCCATGCTGAATCAGACCACTGGTCCATTCTGTCCAGCATCCCGTCTCATACAGTGGTCAGCCAGTTCCTCTGCAGGGCCAACAACAGGGCATAGAGACCAAGACCTTCACATGGACATCAGAAGAGCCCTGCTGGATCAGACCAGTGAAGGTCCACCTAGTCCAGCATCCCATCTCATACAGTGGCCAACCAGTTCTTCTGGAGGCCCAAGAACCAGGCATAGAGGCTGAGGCCTTGCCCTGATGTTACCTCCTGCCGCTGTGATTCTGATATTTACTGCCTCTGGATGTTGAAGTTCCCCATGGTCACCATAACTCGTAGTCATTGATGGACTTCTCCATGAATCTGTCTGATCTCCTTCTAAAGACATCTGTGTTCGTAGGCAGGAGGGACGGTGGCCTAGTAGAGCCTTATCTTGTCACATGCTAGAAGCAAAGCAGGGTTGGGACTTGGAGATTCACCATGTCTCCTTTGCCCCCAACCCCCTGGCGACCCTCATCAGTTAAGGCTGGATCCAGTAACACAGGGGCGACCAAACAATGGTGCTCCAGATGTTCATGGACTACAATTGGCCATGCTGGCAGGGGCTGATGGGAATTGTAGTCCAGGAACATCAGGGGCACTATAGGCAGGCCACCTCTAACAGGATGGATAATCCAATGGTGAGGCCAAGCGCGGAACCAGACACGTTTATATAGCTGGGTCAGGGAAGGACATGTTGGAGGATGGAACATGGGTCAGGGAAGGACATGTTGGAGGATAGCTCACTAGCCACATTAAAAAAAGAGCACCCACGGGGAAACCAAAAGGTTCCAGGTTCAAGGCCCAACC
>NC_059430.1:65063340-65087865 GCF_021028975.2 Sphaerodactylus townsendi | reverse complement strand
TGTCACCCCAAAGTTCACAAACAGGCTGCAAAAAAGTATGCTGAATGTCACCCTGAAGTTAACAGACAGGCTGTGAAAAAGTACTCCTCCACCCACCCTCATGTTAACAACACCGCTACAGCCAAATACTATCAAAACAGATTACAAACCACACTATCAGCTTGGACTACTAAACGTAATGCAGGGTTTTGCATATGGTGTAGTTTATTACTATGGAGACGTTATTGCTCTCGTCCTCCAATCACCCTATTAGCAGTGTGGATGCTCTGAAGTGCTCGGGATGAGTCCCCAGGAATGTGCTGCAGTGGCAGCACAGTCCAACTCCCTGCCCTTCAACCCTACCCTGAACCTCTTCACAGCCTTCTCACTCATCAGCATCCAATTGCAGAACACTTCCTTTCTGGATCCCGAAAATACAACAGCTGCTTCCACATGACGTCTTTTGGAGCCCACCAGGTGAAAGAGAGCAATAACACATTGCATTATAAAAAGACAACTACAGCAAGCTGCTGCAAAATATGTGAAACCCATCAGTCCACAGACAGGCTGTGAGGAAATATGCTGCATGTCACCCCAAAGTTTACAAACAGGCTGTAAAGAAGTATGCTGAATGTCACCCCGAAATTCATAGAGAGCCTGTGATGAAGTATGCATAGCGAAGCACGGGTGCCCTGCTAATACATAATATGAAGGCTTTTGTTGGATGGATTAATATAGTTCTTGGGTAACACAGTCCTACCTGTGTTAAGTGGGCAATAAAATTCCAAGCTACATTTCAGTGAGAAGGGTTGACACTTTTATGCTGATGGATGGAGCAGGGGAGCAGTAGAATCAATATGCCAAATACCATCCACTTGGCCAACCTGTCCCTGCCTTTACAAAGTATTCCAGGCCCTCATCCTTTGCACTCAGTACTTCTGTTTGCAAGGGCTTATTTTTGAAAGGAATATAAACCACCTTTAATCTACACTTTTGGAGTGATTGATTAAAAGTAATCTCAAAAGGTTTTATATATTTATTTAAAAGATGGTTTATATACAAAATAAAACTGGAATTAATCATAGAATAAATACCTTACTTATCAAAATGTCTCAGCTTTTGAATTATTGGTTAATAAGCAAACCAGTTTTTAAATTGTACCCTGAGTTCTGATTGGCCCAGAGAGGAAACTACAAACAAAGCCAATAAATGGGCAAGGCTGTAGTGTATCTTTCTGTCAGGTCTCCAGAAAATCCTTAGACAAGCTGCAGTAAGCATTCTGACAATGGGAGGGGCACTCTGAATTCACCCCCAAAAAGGGGGATACTGAGACCTATATCTGTCTAGTCACTGCATTTTCTTTTGCTTCATTGGTGTTCTGCATTATTCTGCCTACCTGTAGATTGTTCTCAAATGTGTGTGCTTTCTGGAATATATTTAGCTTGTAAAGCTTTTAAAAATTTGCTCTCTGGGGTTTTGGAATTATATTTCTTGGGTTAAAAGGCACATATCAGCCTTCTGCTTAAAGTTCATGCATATATGAGGGACACAGTGTTGAACTGAATAGCTCAGTCAGCGAGAAATGGGTAAACCTCCACATTCTCACATGCACATTAAGGGAACAGAGGAACTAGCCAAGGGCAGCTTGGAATAGCAAGGGGCTCAGTCTAAGCAGTAAGGCTGTCTTTATATAATTCAAATCCTCGAGGAGGGTATCTTGGTGGTGGCAAACTATCCAAGTTTATTCCAAGGCAAAAAGACAAAAGGAGTGCCCTTACAAAACAACAACAGACCATCCTCCAGGTGTTAGAGGTAAAAATGTTGCTTTTACATATACCAAAGAAGTGTTACTTTTATAAACATGAGTATACACGGGACAATGACAATGTTTGCCTTATAAGTTATAAAAGAAGGTATCTTTAGGTGTTTTCATAAGGTGTAAGACTATATTAAGTTATCTACACACATAAACATATTTTAGTGCACAAATATGGGATTTAGAAGTCACAAAGAATATACCCTTCACAGAATCACAAGATTTAGTAGGTGAACTCTGAATATAAAGTTCATGTATAGTATCTACACTTGAATATAATGAGAGTTTAGAAAGCCTGTTAAGTTGGATGGAATCCAAAGAGAGATGGGAGTATGAAGTGCTTGAGTGTATTACTTATCATATCCCAATTAAAAGCACACCTGCTTTAAAATAATGAGCTAGCAGAAGAAGAAAGGTCAAGGGTTAGAGGGGAATAATAGGTGATGTGGTGATGTAGTAGTTTATAATCATGTTTGTAGATTTGAATGCTTTTATAGTGAAGCTAAATAATGAAACTTAAAGAATATGTTAATCACTCATGTAACAATATATGTATCCTAATGCTTCGTATGTAATGAGTCCTGCACTATAAATGTTATTCTCTCAGTTTAAAAGGGTGTAAAATAGCTAAAACAGCTTGCTTCTCTAGATCCTAATCAGTAGGTGCTATTAAATAGAAACTCCATTCAGAAGCTTCTTAAAACCTCTAGCTAAAGTCTTTTTCTAAGATGCTTCTGAAGCTTGGTTTCAATAGTCATAAATAATAAGGGAACATGAGTTCTTGTGCCAAACAGACACCTGCTGATAAGAGGGCCCCTAGCAAAACTTGGGATAGTGTCTTCTAGAAATATGAGAGGACTGGGTCAAAGAAGACCCTAGGTTGCTTGTGCCAAAGAGGTACCAGCTTATAGAAGGCCCCAAGATCCTGTGCCAAGATAGAGAGGCCTTGAGATGAAGGGGTAAAATATGATGGTGTCTTCACGGTAAGATAAAGGGAACCAAAGGCGTGGCAAAAGGTGCATCAAGAGGGCATCCCAGATGAAGATATATATCATGAAGACACAGCATGGATATATATCATGAAGACCCAAGAAGGGTTGACAGTTAAAAGGAACCAAATATTAATTACAGGAAATGACCATATAAAGATGTGTATTGGTGGAAGAGATACCACCTGGTATGTGACATGAGTATGACTAGATGAATTGTAATAGGCTATGGCCCTCATCTCCTAGCCAATGGAGAAGTGAGGGAGGGATTGGAGTGGTCCTGAAAAAGTAATATAAACCGTTGTAGAGACAAAGGAAGGGTGTGCCTACTACTGGGTAGGCACCAGATCTTCTGAGACCGTAAACCAATAAAAGCTTTATTATCTGCTTCACCAACTTTGTCCAGATTATTTGGAGGGTCCTTGGACCCACGTTTCCTAACACAGGCAACCTCAGTGTGCATCACTGAGATTCCAAGATGGAGTCAAAGTAAAGGTCTATAACCAAGACTGCTCTGCATGTATTTACTTAAATATTTTCAGACAAGTCTTTCTTACAGAACTTATAGGAAATAGTTTGGGATACATGCAGTGGACATATGGAGTACTTTCTTATATTACCTACCTCTACAAAAGCATTAACAAACAATGGTCCCTTAAGCAAGTACTGAATAATGCCTAGATATATGGTTTATAACTAGAATTTGATATGGCTATATATACCACATTTGCTATAACAAAAAAGTTTAATTTTAAAAGAAGCTGGAACGATAGGGACCAAATATAGTTTTCTTATGCCTTACTTGTGAAACAGACCTAAGTCAAACTATTATGGCTCCTAAAGCACAGAGGTCTGTATTTCAAGACTGGAGTAGTAAGAAAAATTAACAATGACTAATGGTTCCTTGTAGACAAGAAAAAGCCATTGCAAAAATAACCACACACACAGCAGATGGCATTTCAAATGAGACCTAAAGTAATTAAGATGTAGAAGTCCCTTCAGATGGACCAAAAAGGATAGATCTGCTTATTAGCCTGCATCACTAAGAAACTCACTATCTTTCTGCTTGTCTTCAAACTAGACAAACCTTTGAAGAGCCTTTTGTTTGTTTGTTTGCTTTCTTTGCACACACCAAAGTCACTATTTATTTGTTTTTTTGTTTGCTTACTTCATTTATCAACAGTAGAGTATCAGTATCAACAGTAGAGACCTTTAAATTATCAACAGTATCAACAGTAGAGACCTTTAAATTTCTAGGCTCCATCATATCTCATGACCTAAAATGGACACCTAATATCAAAAATGTCATTAAAAAAGCACAACAAAGAATGTTCTTTCTGCGCCAACTCAGGAAGCTCAAACTGCCCAAGGAGCTGCTGATACAGTTCTACAGAGGAATCATTGAGTCTGTCATCTGCACCTCTATAACTGTGTGGTTTGGTTCTGCAACCCAACAAGATCGACACAGACTTCAGAGAATAATCAGAACTGCAGAAAAAACAATTGCTGCTAACCTGCCTTCCATTGAGGACCTGTATACTGCACGGGTCAAAAAAAGGGCTGTGAAAATATTTACTGACCCCTCGCATCCTGGACATAAACTGTTTCAACTCTTACCCTCTAAACGTCGCTACAGAGCACTGCACACCAAGACAACTAGACATAAGAACAGTTTTTTCCCGAATGCCATCACTCTGTTAAACAAATAATTCCCTCGATAATGTCAAACTATTTATTATATATTTATTATATAATTACTGCACTACTTTTTTCATCATTCCTATTACCCATCTCCTCCCAATTATGACTGTATGACTATAGCCTGTGCTGACATTTCATTTTATTTTATGATTTTACATTTTATGTTTTTATTACTATTGATTGTTTCCTGATTGCTTACTAGACCTATATGACAATCATTAAGTGCTGTACCTTATGATTCTTGACAAATGTATTTTCTTTTATGTACACTGAGAGCATATGCACCGGAGACAAATTCCTTGTGTGTCCAATCACACTTGGCCAATAAAGATTCTATTCTATTCTATTCTATTATACGTCACCTTTTCTCTCAGTGGGGGCCCAAAGTGTCTAACATTGTTCACTTCTTTCCATTTTATTCTCAAAACAACCCTGTGAAGTAGTATTACGACAGAGAGATACAGCATCCCTTATTTAAAACTCTGGGAGGCAGATTGCAGGTTTGGAGGAGACGAGTTTCCTTTATACAGATAGATTGGCAGGATGGAGATGAACATTTTGCCCACTTGCCAAGTAGAGGAAAGTCAGACAGCTATTTGGATATAGACAGTGGAATCATTAAAAAGTTGGGATGTGCACCTTAAAACTGATTGGAGAAAAGGTACATGTGAGGACCCACCTTCAGTTTCATGATGGGTTAACATTTAACCCCCCTTGCAGGGACAGGAAGTGCTAAAAGGTGTGGAAACCCCATGTACAGCACGAAAGCCAAAGGCTGGGAACAGGGAGCTAATTGACAGAAGTTTGTCTGGACCAGCTTCTATTTTCAAAGTTTCTGCAGATTTGTATCCAACAAGCTTCCATGGCAGAGGAGTCAAACCTGGGGCTCTTACTTCTATACACTAACAATTAGACCTATGCTAGCTCTCAGTTACAGAATTATTTTAAAATTATAATTGTAGAATTAAGGGAATTATAGAAAGTTCCTGGCCCTCCTTATTCATTACTGTACCCTATTCATCTTGACGTACCAATTCACCATCTCCAATCTGATTATTTTTTATTTTAACTGGGGACTTTTCTGCACCGGCTGTTGTTGTTGTTGTTTCTGGCCCCAGACTGCTTCATGTTATCCCTTGTGATACTCCTGATGATAAGACAACCCTCCTTTGAAAATCCGCATTATTGAAGGCATATGCAGAAGAAAATAAACTGACTCCACAATGGTGAAAATGCATAGAGAGGGCAAATGTCCAGAAGAGCCATGCCCAACTGATTCCAGTGCTTTTGAGTAGACTACCAAAAAGATCAGGAGTACATCAAGCGTGTAAAAGAGCTCTGGATGTTGTTTTCATTTGTGCTCGGCAATGTAATGTAACACAAATCTATTTACACATTACAAAGTCCTCAGGTCCTGTTGACCAGATGTGCAGTAGGAGTTCTCTACGTAGAACTTGTTCTGCCCCTCCCCCCAAGTGAATCTGTTTTTGGTGCCCTATACTTGGCTAGGACAGAGTGGGGGAGACACAAGCCAGGTTCAATAGTTCTACAATAGGTTTTATTACTGGAGAGAATCAAGACCCTAACTCCTCCCTTGGGTCTATCTAAATCAGAGTACTTGCTTGTCTTGAGCAGGTTTGAAGCTGTAGCCTGTGTCTTCTCTTGGCTGCTTTAAAGAAAATCCCGCAATGTCTTGCTTCCTTTCCAGTTCTTTCAGTCTTTGTCTAGTTCTAACTGCTGTTAAACTTAACTTGTTCTCTATGGACCACCATATAATAATATATGCGTCCACGAGCCTTCCCAGTCTCCAACTACCCTTAGCACCTCACTCTGACTGACTGGCTAGAACACAAAACAGGGGATTGCTGGGTAAAGAGGGAAACTGCCACAATTGGGAAATGTCTTAAAAGGGACAGAATTGCTAAAATACCCTCCCTTAGAAGACTTAACAATGAACTTCAAACCATGCTAGCTATGGGGAAACTTGAATCTTAATGGGGAAATAACAAAAGCCTCTGTGCTTGGGCATGACAGAGCTGAATTCCCAGGTTTGCATGGGCCCAATTCACATAAGGACCACAGGGAGAGGAGGTGTAAACCTTTCCTTCCCCAGCCATTCCTCAACCCAATGAGCTATATGGTTGAGTATTCAATAAATAGGGGCAGCTCAAGTCAGAGAAAAAATGGCCAGAACACACAAGCCTTCTTGAAAAGAGAAGGGACACGATAGCCTTCTCAAATGCTTGAATCTCCTCCCGCGCCTGAATATAGTTCCTAATCCAGAATCAGACCTGCACATGCCTGACTCCAGAACACAAAATGTCTAGTGCATATTTTTCAACTCAAATATGGGAGAGAGGGGTCAAAGGGACTTCATAATAGGCGAATTGTCCCTAACGTTATCCTTTGTAATAACGTTCTCTCCTCCCTGAAACAACCTTCTTCTGTTTGCTCATACTCTTATATACCGTTATCTATGAATCCGGGCTGAATGTAATAACATTTCAAGCGTCTGACTCTGGCTCACAAAACATATGGCACTTAATAATTTAGAATGGTCTTTAAAGAAGTTGGATGTTTTGTTATTCTTGGCAAACCTCTCACAGCAAGAACAAATCTATATTTTTTCTTGCCATTTTCACATCACTGAGAGAGGAAGCGGCTTTCTTGCTCTTAAGCCTCCATGGAAAGGCAAATCCCATAGTGTTAGCAATGAGACATGTAGGAAGGAATCTGGAACAAAATATCTCCTTAAGACTTGGGCAGCCCAATCCAGAGCCATGGGGTAGCCAGGGAGGGCACCGCTATGCTGCTGCCCTACCACCTCCAGAGCTTTCGGCTGTGCAAGGAGGCAAAAAAAAAAAAGTTTCCCCAACACTGAAAAGTCCAGCTGCTTCAGGTTGAACCATTTTAAGTGATTAAAAGAGAAGCATTCTTTTCCCACAATGCAAGACCTTTCCTTTAGCAGAACAAAGGTGTAACCAGTTCATACTTTTTAGCCCAACTAATTTTATCAGATGAGACACCAGCTTAAGTCATAAAGGGGTAGGTAAGGTCCCTAGCTATACTGAACTCATCATGCCATGTATCCAGCTTTAGAAAGGGAAAAGAAGATGCCAATGCATGTATTCAGAATCTAAGAATGTAAAAGTGCTAGCACTTATTTTTAAAGCCCTAAAACGGCGTCTCCAACCTATGGCCCTCCAAATGTTCATGGACTGAAATTCCCATAATCTCTGCCAATTGGTCATGCTGGCAGGGGCTGATGAGAATCATAGTCCATGAACATCTGGAGGTCGATAGGTTGGAGATCCTTGCCCTAAAAAGATAAGCTGTACCTTGAATATTAAACTTGGGAATTAGATTCCATAACTAAAGCTGAATCAATTAAGCAATGTTGCTTAATTTGCACATTATGACAGTAGGCTCAGGAAATATTGGAAAGGAAGACTCCATAATAACTGGTACTCCCCACTATCTTTGACTGAAAAGGATAATATGAGCTAAAAATATGCCACCTTCTATTTTCTACCACTTGCAAGATTTCCCACCTGAAAACTTGTGCATGTGTGTATTTTTTAAACAAAAGCATTCCCCACAACTGGATGGGACAGAAGTTATGCTGCTCTGGGTTGCCAGGCAGTGCTGGCAAAGGGTTATGGAGAGGAGGGGCAGGATCCTGGAAGAAAAGTAAAAAAGAAAGAAAAGTCTTGCCGACTTAAATAAATTTTTACCATACAGCTCCTGACAATTCCTAGAGCTACCCAGAAATGACAAAGGGTAGTTCTAGGAACTGCCAGGAACTTCATGTAAAAAACTTCCTGTTAAACAGAGGAAGAGTTATTTTTCTAATTTTTCTTCTGCTTCCACTTCTAATGGCAACAGGAACTGGAAGCAGGAGATTCCCCCTCCCATGGGGTGGGTGGCAGCCCTATGCTTCTTTGGTAAAAGCCTTGCAAAGTCTGCATTCATAGCTATGTTGTATTCTCTTTTTTCTCCAATAAGGACCAAATACGGAACAGGCTGCTGGGTGCTGGGAGGTAGCCCTGTTCCTGGGCAGATACTGACAATGAATCCACCCCATAAACTGCCTGTATGGCAGGTGGAGATAAAATCCATCTCCCTTCAAGCAACATGGGCTCAGAGAAAGCAAGCTATGAACAGAATCATTGGCATATTGTCTGTGTAGATCAAAGCGTTCTGCCAACTGTAGCAAGTTCTAACAGCTCGTTCATAGGAGAAAGGCAACCCTTACCAGGAGGAATTAATTCCATTGCTTGGTGACTATTTGTCTTTGACAAAGAGCAACGAGGCAGATGCCTAATTGCAAGCCTGTCAAAATTTCTTACAATACACCAACACTGACATATCACCTTTATAGATCCCTCTAGTCTGACTATATAGCAAATTTGGAAAATTGTGACTGAGTATTTCTAGGATTCAGTCCTACTAGGGCACAGGTTTGCATGTGTATGTTTCTATACGAGGGCACACGTTCATTTGTATATGAGGGGACACTTTCCAATGTCCTGCTCCGTCTTTGTTTCTGCCACTGCCAAACTGAAATTAGCGTTTCTCATTTGCTAACAGTTAGGACCCCAGTAAAGGCTCTTGATGCTTGTGCAGAGCACAGAATCCCTTACCTCCAACTCCCCTCCACCCCATATGTACATGTATGAGTAGTTATGCGTATGGGAGGCACTTTGAACACACTCTGCTTTCTCAAAAGGACTACAGTACTAAAACATTACGACAGGTTAACTATCTAGAATGCATCACACAGGAAAAAATGAATACTATACAAAAAAGCTATACCAGACCGAAGAAAACAAAAGAAAACACATTCACTGGACTAGTTACAGTCTTTACCTCAGCATCCCTCCAGAAAGGAGGATGGTAACAAGCCCCATGAACATGTAGCTGTAACAAAAGCTTAGACTGCT
This sequence comes from Sphaerodactylus townsendi, assembly GCF_021028975.2. Lineage (NCBI taxonomy): Eukaryota > Metazoa > Chordata > Lepidosauria > Squamata > Sphaerodactylidae > Sphaerodactylus > Sphaerodactylus townsendi. The sequence goes on along the minus strand of NC_059430.1, from coordinate 65,078,437 downwards.
GCTTGAACAACATTAAAGGGTTGCTTAGATCTTTTAACTGTTTTTTTCCCCTGGCTGGCTGCAAATCCCTTGCAAAATCCTTAGTTTGGTTGGTCCCATCCTCTTATGGGACCCTAGCACTCCCACCCCCAATCACTGTGGAGTGGACATCTCACATTGCCAGCTTGTGTTTTGGCAATAGCCATCCATTTTGCCACTTCCAAGCACTTTGGGCAAATGATCTGCTCTCTGCAGAAATTCTGCTCCATATTAATGGAAATTTGAGTATTTTCTGGCACTTTTCTCTGGGAAAGAGTGTTATTCCCAAGAAGACTGGAGACCCCTCGGTGAACTTCAAAGCACTTATACAGACATAAGTGGCACAACAGGAACAGAGCACTATCAGGACCCACATCACAGGAAGATTCCAGATGCTATGTTTCATCCACTACTTCTGTTAAAGCAATACATGATGTATGTACACAAGTATACATACACTGATTTAGGTAAATTTTGATCCTGCATGGAGCTCAGGGCAGTGTTATTTAGTCTTTATTCTACTGTTTTATCCTCACAGAAACAAATTACGCTGAGACAGAAAAAGTGACATATCCAGCACATTTGAACACAAGTCATCTGGATTCCAACTCCTTGACCACAACACTACACTTGCTCTTCCGTGCTAACATAGGTAATATCCATAATGGTATCAGCAGCTTGTTATCATTTCCTGGTTCTATAAAGGACATACAAAACCTGTTAGCTAAAATGTATTCAAAAATGTCTCTTCCACTTTTTCCTATACTCATACTGGCACAAAAATAGCACAAAGCCAGTAGTTCAAAAGGAAGGTTTAGTGATTCGCATAAAGACATCTTCAGTTTCTACTCCATGGGATTTCTTTCTCCTTGTCCTCATTCAAGATGTTGCATGCTCTTGATGTAAATCTTGGCTCAGGACAATGGAGCCCTCATCAATTTAGCCAGCTGGAGGGTCTGATACTATTTGCCTCATGAGAGAGCACAGTGCTCAAGCAACACTTTGAAGTATTTCTGCATTCCATAAGCATGTAGCAGCTGGAGCAGCCTTACAATGGATGTGAAAATGGTGCCCTTGAGTTTGTAGAGGCCTGCTGAATTTGCAGCACTGCTACACAGGTCACTTACCCTTCAGGTCATCTCTGTCTGTCTCCAGCTGGTACTGAGGACAGTTCGAAAGATAGAATTTATAAGACTACTATTATGCAAGGAGACAAGCACAGCAGGGAGCAGCTTTTAGTGCATGCCCACACAATAAGAACCACCATCTATAGATCACACATTGGCTTGCTGGCCTTGAAAAAATCTTTGAAGTGACAGGCACAGATTGACAACATCTTTTTGTTGCTTTAAAAAAATGACTAGGCAGCCTTTATGTTTTCTTGATTGTTACCTAGCTTGGAATAATAAATGTTATTATATGAAATAAATCAAGCTAGAAACTGAATTGAAATGTGATATTTTCAATCCTACTGCTTCTTCTGGAACTCAAAGTGATAAAGTAGCAAGTGACGATCTGGCAAATATTATTTCTACAGCATTTCACTGCATACATCATAATTCATAACTTTTTACTTCATTTATCCACACAGTGAGATCTCACAGGCAGCAAGACAGTGACTGGTCCAATGTTATCCAGTTAGGATCATGGCTCAGCAGGAATTCATGGTAGAAGCCACCATAGACAAACCAGATACACTATCTAGTACCCCAACTGGTAGGAGAACTGATGCAATTTTGCTGGATGCAATATCATATTTGATCCTATGGCTCTAATGCTAAATGACACCATATTCTAGCTGAAAGTAAAATAGACTCATTTAAAAAAACACTACATGCCATGAGGTTTTGTCAAAGAATTGACATTGCAGCTATCATATTTAACAAGAATCCACAAAATGCAAGGCTAACAGATCAATATAATTTTAGGGTATAGTAGTCTAGGATTCAGAAAAGTAGACAAAGTCTTTACTAGGAAGATTGAGTTGGTGTGAAAGGAGCTGGAAGCATTTCCATGACTCACCTTAAACATAATATTTGTACAAGTATAATCCTTCCTAATGCCTAATCCTGGCCTTAGGTCCAGATCTTGGCAGGCACACGTTGTGGGGAGAGAAAGGGAGAGAGGTTTGTAAGCCCTTTTGAATTTCCTTACAGAAAATAAAGTTGGGTATAAATCCAAATTATTATTTTTCTTCTAAATATAGCTGAAATTGAAGGGGCAGATAAAAGGTAAGTAGGTAGGTTGGTTTGTGGATAGAAAAGAGAAGAGGAAGCATGAAAGATTGCCAAGAGGGGGAAAAAAGAAGAAATAGTGTGAGATATACACTAGTGTGAGAAGAAATAGTGTGAGATACCCTCACAAGTCCTTGTGGGTTCCCCAGTGTAAAACTGTACACAGCCTTGCAGTGTTGGCGAACCTTTGGCACTCCAGATGTTATGGACTACAATTCCCATCAGCCCCTTCCAGCATGGCCAATTGGCCACACTGGCAGGGGCTGATGGGAATTGTAGTCCATAACATCTGGAGTGCCAAAGGTTCGCCAACACGGGCCTAGAGGCTAGTATGGGGAAACTGGGCCAGTAGCTAGCAACACACAGCAACTGAAGCCAAGCAGAGTTTTCCCAGGAGGAGTTGCCAGAAGGAGGGAAAGTTGGAGATGGGGGTAGATGGTTGGTGAGAAGGGGAGAAGAAAGCAGGAAAACAGGAAAAGCTGTAGAGGCTTCCAGAGAACAGAAAGAGGAAATAATTGGTGTAGGAAAAAATGACATGCTCCCATTTATATTTTTAAAAATTCTTTCAAAAAAATATCTTGAAACCATTAGATCATTAGATCATTTCAGCAATACTTCCATTATTCAACTGATAGGGCCACCAAGATTTCATGGATATTCTACCTCCTGAGCTTGTCACCTTCCTTCTCCCAGCAACTTTGACTTCGGCTGATGGCGTCTGATTTTGCCAAATCAGATTATAAAACTCTAAACCTGCACTGCAGATAATTTTGCTAAGTAAAGATATAAGCACAGGAATTTGTGAATACAGGTGCTCAGTTGACAGTTATTCAGAATGCAGAATCTGAATTCCTTTGACTCAGAGATCAAACGCACCTATGTTTCCAGAGCTACTGGAAGCCTTGACTCTGAGGAACTCTGGGATGACATTTATACATGAGAGGCTCTAGATGAAGATGTCTAGAGGTTGTAGATGAAGATGTATCTCCCCTAAAGCTGGAACTGCAATAAGTACACAAATAATACAATCATATTTTCTAATTCATCTGAAGCAGTGGAATCCAACTAATACACAGTACGCCTTAAAATAAAAGGCAGCAATTTTGCTTCTGAGGATGTTTAGCACTGACATTCCTTAAGTTACCTTCCCACAGTGACTTCTGTTGTTCCCATGAGCAGTAGCTCCTGAAAGTGAGTGTTCAGTAGTGAAATATTCATAACCTGCCTGAATCTATCAACAGAAAACCTTGACCGTGTAACATTTAAAAAGCCTGCTTTCACCTTTTTGTGGCTTCATGATATGAAATGAACTAATTGCTCTCAATTAACTGACAGCAACTACCTACTGTATTATCCAAGGATTACAAATTAAACTCTCATCATGCCTCTTTGTGAAGAGAATATAAACTGTATAAACTGTATAATAGACTATGATTAAGTCTACTAAGGAGTTACTTATTAAAATGAAGGTTATTAGAAAAACATTTGCAAGTTTTGATTAATACATTGAAGATCTGCACGTGGGATACAAACTTAAGTACAAGTCTATGCAATCTGTACAAAAATCAGCAACTGTATTTCTACCTTATGGTTTCAAGTTTCAATCCCTCTGAGAAAACCTACAAGGTCGGCCCAAGGAAAAAGCTTAAGCCTTAGAAACAGGTCAGTCCATCACCAGACAGCTGCAACTGGAAGCAAGTTGATAATGGGGCTGTGTTTGGTCACTTGGGCTTAGGGGAAGGTTACAGAGTATAGCTAAAAAAGACTGGTTAAACTCAGTGAAACTTCCCAAAGCACTGGGGTCAACTCTGGTCTTGCACTGATTGGGAGCGTTCCTAAGACATGCTGCTGGACATTCACTACGGCACCTAAGATGGGCTGAATGCCATTTTGAGGTGGGAACCAATAGTACTTCACACAAAAGTGTGCTTTTCCTGAAGCAATTCAAAGTGCCCATAAAATGAAGAAAGGACTGGGCAGCTCTGCTCTTTTTTAAATTACTGATGAACAATTTGGTTATGTCATAGAGACAGCTTCTAATTTCATGGCACAGATAGCTTTCTTCTATACATAAACAAGGAAGGAAAGTATTTCATATAGAATCTATACTATTTGACCTTTTTATCTCCATGTTCCCAACTTTCATATCAAGAACAAAACACTGGGTTCTCGACTGCTTTACTTTTAGCAAAGTTCAGTTTGGGATCATGCGGTGGATCTGAGGGATGTAAGGGGTCCACATGTCCCCCAGGGCCAATTGCTGGCTGTTTGCTCATGTGGGGGTGCAAAATCACCCCCCACGCCCATGAACCCCCCTCCCATCCCAGCAGCTACTCAGGTGGGCAGGAACCTGCGGGCATCCCGCTGCCCGTCCAAGATCCCTCCCCCTGGGCTTGCGCCACTGGCCTTCCTGGCTGGACGCAGCTGCCCTGGCACCCCTCCCCACTCCGGGGAGGCCTAAAATGCAGGTGGTGGGTGAGAGCCTGGGCTCTACTACAGGAAACTGCCTGTGGACCAGAACTGCCAGGGGGAAGTGGAGGGAGGAATGCTAGGCCATGGGAACCCTTCCTCTCCTCCTTGGAGGCAGGAGGGAGACCGCAAGTGGGGCAAGGCATCTCACCTCCCCTTCTGGGGCGACTCCTCGTTGCTCCTCCGCCCCCAGCCACCTGCCTGCCTGCCCTGCCTCTCTCTCTCTCCCTCTCTCTCTCTCTCTCTCTATCTCTCTCTCTCTCTCTCAGCCCATTCGCCAATCCCTACACTTGCCTACAAGCACAAGTGGCTGACTTTCACCCGAGTAGGCTGGGATGAGGCCACTGCTTGGGGATCTCTCCTGGTTAACCCCTCTCCGTTCCAATTGCCTCAGATTCTGCCCTTCCTCCCTCCCTCCCTCTAGTTCTTTTTTTCTCTCCCACCATCCCCTCTAACACATGGAGATTTCACTTTTTGGCTTTTCTGAGCCTGGCTGGCTGAGTGAAACCTTTCCTCCCCCTCTCTCCCCTGCCTCGTCTCCTCCCCCCAGAGGCATATCTATGGGAAATTTTACCCATGGGATTTTTTAGTCCATTGCTTGCCCCAGGTTCTATTTACTGTAGATACACCCCTAGTTGGGGTTGAATCCTGAGGGAATCACTCCACCAGGGAATGCACTGGGTTACCAACACTCTCTCTCTTCTAATGCTGTGGATGAATCCATGTTATGTACCATCACCACCTTAAATACATCTGAGACTGGGATTCAGATTTCAACTATAAACAAGAAATAGAGAAAATATACTTCAAAGTGTGCTTCCCCACTGCAGCAGAGGCCTATTTCTCCCTGTTTCAGGGTAGGTAACCATGTTAGTCTATAGCATGTGACCAAAATTTGAGTACAGTAGCATCTAAAAGATCAATATGATTTTCCACAATTGCTATGGGTTTCCATAGGGTCAAACTTACAAAATATCTGACAAAGGGGGAGCATTGATTCACAAAAAGATGATATTTGTTTTTTGAGTTGCTACTGGAGTCAAATTCTACATCTCTCCAAATGTTCACAAATTGTCATTAAACATTTTAGCTACTGCGGGCATAATTACACTCCTCATGCTTCCTGGCATTTGCTACAACTGCATAAAAACCTGTACCACAGCTGATCAGAGGAGAAGGCTCATGTGTAGAGGCTCCCGACTTTGCAGTAGAGGACAAAGTGTTGGTTTTTAAAAAGAAAAGCCAATAGCTACAGTGAAAAAGAGGGTCTTCCACCTGGTTGAACATACACTTACTGAAAGTTATTCAAGATGTACCTAATTTCAAAATATTTCTTCTCATATGAATGTTAAATTTGGACTTAAAACAACCCAAACCAAAGAATATTAAACCTGGCATAATTTATAGGTTTGAGACCCACCCAGAGGCTCCTTGCACATGCCGAACTCCCATATACTTGAAGGTACTCTTTGCTTACAGTCTTGTTGGGGTTAGCTCTGGGTTTTGGGCAATCATTTGCAGTGCACTCATCATAGAAATCTCTCAGCTAAAGCGACATGAGGTGGTACCCTAAGCATTTGCCTATGGCACTTATACGTATTTCACTTTGATGTGCCCACACAAAAATCTCTTTAAATTGTCCATAATGATCAAAGTTTTATTGACATTCACTGAATAACTGATTTTCCACTACTGTCTAGCTTGTTAACATAAATGTGATAAACTAAAGAAGGCCAAGAACAGAAGCAATACCTTAGTATCTTTTTTTTTTTTTGCAACTGTGTAATTTCTTGTTCTTGAAACCCTGAACTCAGGACTGTCTTCTGGGTATGGTATCATTCCAGACAATGTTATTGCAGTTCCTCTGCTCTCTTGCCTACCTTTTTTCTCTACTTTTATCTCTTACCCCTCAAGTGAATGCTGGAGTGCATCTTTCTTGGGCCCATCTCTCTTTCTTACTAGGTGGCAAGCTGAATACTTCTAGTGGAGCTCTCTAAATCCATCTTTTGAAAGATCAGGCACCATTATAATTGTCTCATCACATCATACAAAAATCCATTCCTTTGGCTTATGAAGAGGAAAGAGTGTGTGGAAGAGGAACTCCTTCTTACACCATCCAAAGCAGTTATCTTAGTAGTTTATTGGGTGAAACAGCCCTGCATGAAGTATGCTGATGAAAATTATTTCAGAACTATACATGGGAGAGGGAGGGGAGGGAGGGGTGGCATGCAAAGGAAGGGGAGGGAGGGAGTAAGGGGGGGAGGGGGGGGGGGAGGGAGGGAGGGAGGGGTGGCATGCAAGGGAGGGAGGGGGCCCAGCATCTGAACATGTCCCACCCACCCTAGCGGAGGGAGGGGAGGGGAGGCCTGCAAGGGGGGGAGGGAGAGCTCCAACTCTGTTCTGATATTTGAAGTGCCAACTCTGTTCTGATATTTGTGGGGACCATGAATCTCTTTCTCAAGTGGATTTGAAGCCTATTCCTAGATGAACTGCTTTACACAGTAGGCTTATGGGCCAGTCACAAACTCTTGGTCATTGTGCAAAAAAAACCCTGTATACCCACAAAATGGCACACAATATAACTGTGTACATTTCTACACATAATTTTACAGGAAATTTTAATGCATTCTCTTCAGGAAAAATATATGCAAATATGGCTTGTGAGAAAAAAATATACATTAGTTAACATAAATATCTGTGATATTACCTTCCCCCCACATTATTGTTCAAAAGCATTTTTATTAGCTGAATTAATGTTGATGGATAAGTTTAAAAGCAAATGCAAGGAAGAAGATCCAATAACACAAATGAATCTGTTGAATTCGTTGCCATAGTTGATGACCATTAACATAAACAGTTAGTGGCCACTGCTTAGTTCATCATGCTATTAAGAAAAGCAGCTTCTACCATGCTAAGAACTGGAAAGTAATAAAGGTGATCCCATAATATTCTGCTTCTAAACTAACATGAAGCATCTTCAGGACAATACTTTAAATGATACTCTGAGCTTTATGGTTCAGTGTTCTAGTCCAGAGCCCCAAGTACCACAGACCTAAATCTTGCATGAATATGGACAGCACACAGCATAACCGTATGTTCTTCAGTATGATAACAGAGATAACATAACTAGTAATATGGTAAACTGGAACTCTGTGTACATTTCCCACAGACCACTTGTTCCTCCTAGGAGTCTGATGCAGTTTCTATACATGTAACCGTGTGACAAATAGATGGGAAGCAGGGTCCATATGATGGGCCCTATGAGGTCTTTCCATGTCTGTATAGGCCGTTTCCGCATGGAGGCGGAAGGGGTAAATTAAATCCACGTAACCCGACCCCACCTCTGGGACCGGTCGCATGGGCGGTCCCAGAAACATTTGAGACGACGGCATGAAACTGCGCCGATGCGTCAAACTGACTCCTATGTCCTGCAGCCCTCCGACACGTTGCCGAGGCCAGGGGACACGCCCCCCTGCCCTGCGCGACTGCTCCAGGGTCGCAGGGCAAAGGAGGCGATCCCCAGACCTCGATGACACGCCTGAGGGCCGCTTAGGTGGAATTAATCGCCAGGTTGGGGGGGAGGGAAGGCGCCCGGAAACTGCTGCCGTTAACGCGACAGCTAAGCTAACGAATGGCTCCTTGGGGACGTTTTTTGCCGTCCCCAGGAAAAATAAATAACCGCCCGTGCATGCTCCACCCATGCAAGTAAGGAATAAGAGTCATGTTTTTAATATTCCTGATTATTAGGGAATAATAATCTACTCCTATTCACATGCCTTATAGCATTTATATATTGTCATTGGTATGTTGCAGGCATCAACTACATAAAAAATTAACACACACAAAACAAAATCAACGGACTACACAATTTCATCCTTTGACTTTATGAGATACTAAAGTTACATCAAAACACTATCTGAGACAACATCATGGCCTTTGATCTCTGAGGAATAAATAAAAACTGTTTAAAATAGTAAGATAAGATTGACTCTGCAAGACACACTAGGTTTTATGTATCCTAATACTGTATAACACACAGAATGAGCAGAATCTATCCCTAGAAAAACCAATCAAAACAAAGGCAGTCACATGGTTTTCAATTATGTTTGGTAGAGCATTTCAGTTTTGGAAGACATTTCCCAATTTTTAATGAATCTAGGATTTCAACATGTTATTTGCCAGTCTACCAAGGCCAAAGTAAAGACATAATTAAGTGGTCTGTTAGCAAATACTACACAGGCTAGACAGTTGGTTTTTTTCATTATATTGATCTGAGCAAAAAAATCTAAAGGCAAGTCAAAATAGTCTTCCTTTTCAGCATCCAACAAGGGACTCTATCTCTTTGCCCTTTCATTGACTCACAACCATCCTATCTTTTAGCTTATTCCAAACCCTGTACTTGAGCTTTGCTGCTCCCCAGTGGTCACAGAAAAGTTCTTAGAACATTTCATAGTTTAAAATACATTTCATTCACACAAGTGTTTAAAGTAAGGTATTAACAGGAAGGGAAGCTCTATTTGGACACATTTCATTACTGATCTAAGATCAGGTGGATGGTTTAACTGGCACCAGCACAGTTAGGAGATCAACTTTTAAAGAAAAGTGTATATTGGCACAACTCTTTCTCAGCTAAAACATGCCTCATAGTTGCCAGTGAGGAGCCTAATGATGTCCCTATTTTAGAGGTAAAAGCATAGGAACCGACAGAACATGGAATTAGTTCCTGGATTTCTAAGGGAAGGACAAACAGATCTGGCAGGTATTTTTGTAATGGATCAGCCATCACAAAAATGATGCGAATCAAGTTTAATTTTTATATTTAACCAACCATTAGATTTTATTTGTCACATATGCACTGTCTTAGCTTAAGAATGGCACAGAAGAGTGGTGGAGAGCTGAACTGCTACAATTACACTAGTTGTCCTTAGCTAATAAACAGAACACTATTCTATATAGATTTTTAAGGTTATCAAAAACCACATTTACTTATTGATATAACATTTTCTATTTAAAATGTTTAATATGCTGCAAGATTCCCTGACAGGTGTAATGTAAGTTAGACATTTATTACCACATGAGGAAAGAGGGTACTCAAACAAGGTCTCCCCTAAGAGAATGAAGGAGGAGGGCAGGAAAAAGTAAAAGGGATAATTACAATCAGTTGCATGTACGTCTATGTCAAATGGAACTTGAATTGCATGATGTGAAGTAGCGTAAATGGACATAATGTAATGGAATTTGTGCCCATTTTAAAACTAAGAATGATTATGTGAGTGGAATCAATTATTTTAAGGGGTTGTCCTGTAAATTATAGAGACTCAAAAAGGTCAAAATAATTTCTTTGGTGACTAGCCCACTAAACCTTATTGAAGTTGGAAGTCTCCTTGAGAACTGAGGACAACTTTACTGATAAAATCAACTGCTTTAATTAAACATGCTGAAGGTCAAGTGAATAACAAATCTTTTTAAAAACCATGAAGCTGACGCTGATTTGTTTCAAGGCCTCAGTGACAGATTCTAATTAATATTATTCATAAATTACTTTTGTATAATTGCTAACAGGTACAGAACCAGAAATGAAAAAAAAAAAAAACCCCAAACTGCAGTTTAAGCACTTGCTACAGACTGTGGCTAGCCCTGCATGCTTAATCGTTCTTGCAGGGTCATCTTTAGCTGTTCTTTTGAAAGACTTAACTTGTATTTTTCAGGTAAGGAAACAAGCAGACCAAAGCAGAGTTTTTCTATGTAGGCAAATGTTTACCTCTTCTTAGTGTCGAAAACATTTTCTCTTTCTCTTGTTCAGGAGTTTGGTCCAACAACAGACCATTAATGAGCCTGTTAACATTGTTATTATCTTACCACAGACAAAGACAGACTCACAGCTGAGCCATGCTTTGCCTGAAATACGCAGTATGCACCTTAACCCAGCAACCTTCACCAACAGGCAAACACCAAACCCTGTGATTAATGAAAGATTTGCCAAAGAGAGGACCTAATTAAATAGCAGGGACTAATGGGTAATTAGCACATGATTTAGACAGATAAAAGCACTTAAGACATGTCCAATGTAAATCCTGACATAAAAAGAACATGTATTATTATGTAGATATAAGAGATTTGGGACACCTTTCAGGATAAATCAAGTTTGTAGTATCTCCAGAATTAAAAGCTTCTATTTAATTTAATTGAATCCGACTTCCGTCAAGATCGAACTGAACTTACCATTCTGTACCATGGGGCTTTAAACGACAGTAATATGAATAGGCATTACATTCCTCACAAGCCATGGGAGGGTTCTTCATGTTTGCAAACCAAATTCTACTAACTAATAAAAAAGCTGAAATACAGCTTTTAAAGTAAAAAATTCTTCATCTGTTAATGAAGAAAAAAGACATAATTACTCAAGCCCTGATAAGGTTTAGGAAGGGTTAAGAAGGCTGAAAAGGGATGGGGTACAGATAGTGGTTATGAAACAATGAGAAGTATTGTCCTGGCTGTAGGCAGTGGCCTTTTTTGGTGGGAGTTGAGTAGCTTTAAGTGACTGAAACATTCCAGCACATCATCTGAAGAACCTTCCTCTATTAGTTCAACTAAGGTCCCCTTCAGCTAAGGCATGACCACTCTATAGATGCGCATCCAACATATGTGTACACCAGCACTTTCCATGAACATATCTGAATATGAGTGCTTCGAGAAGATAATTTTCTTCTTTATCAAATGTGGCTTTATACATTGCCTACAGCTTGCCTTGATTGGTTGAGATATGGCAGGATATACATCTTTAAAAATGTTTAGATTTCATCCACCTTGGAAACTGACTTCCACATTTGGCAGAAGCAATCAAGAAGACCCATCTGTTGCCTACTTAACATTTTCAAAATGCTTGCTCAAACCATATGGATGCTGCTGTTTCTTATCAATTATTTATTATATATATGGAAAATAATTAGACAAATATGATTAATGGATGGGAATGTTCAGCCTGTGCAGATAATATGCTAAATATTCATTGTTTGTGGTGATGTTTTTGGACAGTTACTGTAATATTGTTTCAGACATTATTTTTAATTCTTTGGTTGGAAATTTTGCTTTAAAAAAGACAACATAAGTTAACTTTTGGCTATTCCCCTTTTTTTCTCCCTTCCCAGGAAATTCTGAATTCCTCATCCACAAATGTAGTTTCAAGCAACAGCTGATTCCAAGTTGCTGATAAATTCCAACCAGCATAGTATTCTTAGATAAAAGACTGTAAAATGCTTATCCACAATGCCCCCTAGCCATCTGAACTTTGACTTCATACAGTCAATACAAATTTCAATGTAAATTCTTTGATGGAAAATATAACAGCAAATAAATAAAGAGAAATTGATTAATTCTACAATGTCCTGGTATGCATGGTGTACTATCTATATAAAATAAGCCAAGTCGAAGTGTGAGATCCAGCCATTATTCCACTCAATTGCACTGTAGCCTGGCCCCATTTCCACATGGTTTCTGTCCATGCCTGGGTACCATGACCCCCAATATAGCCTTCTGCCAAAGGGATCTCTTCCACTCCTTTTTTTACCTGTAGAAAAGCCAAATAGATGCAACCCACACTATTCCCTTGGCTACCTTTTCTCTTACCCGACCTATTACACAGTTTATAACTAACTCCCTGGACTTACTAAGTTAGTGGATTGATCTAGAAAAGGATGGCTATTAACCTGAATTCAAACATCAGACTATTTGCTTCATCATGGCTGTCTAGTAAATTAGGGCCAGAAATAAAATTTGATTTAGTTGACACTTCCTTTAAAATTTTTTGTTCAGACAGTATTCTGTTCTTCCAAAACTGTATTGTTGAAGGCTTTCATGGCTGGAATCAACTGGCTGTACACATCTCACCATGACATGCCTCTGAAGATTCCAGCCATAGATGCAGGCAAAACATTAGGAGCAAAAGCTACCAGACCATGGCCATACAGTCCAGAAAACCCACAACAACCAGTATTTCAAAAGACTTCCAACATTATTTGTCAAAGTATCAAATTAACTGGAAATAGTTATTCTCTGTTATAAATGTTTGCAATTAATTTAAGGTCACAGATCTAAGCAGGAGGGATGGCAGCATGGCATAGCTTCATCCCATCACATCTCTGAAGCTTAGGAAGGTCAGACGTTGGATGGAAGACCACCAAGGAAGAGGAAGGCAATGGCAAACCAGCTTTGCTCATTTCTTGCCTTAAAAATTTTATGGTCCTGGGGTTGTCAATTAATATGTTATGATTTGATGGTACACAATTATTAAAGTCAACCATGAAAACTCTGACATTTCAACAGCCTTCCCACAGTGTAATCCCAATGCAAATCTGCCTCCTCTAGACTTATTTTTTCCTAACTATGTTATCTATGTACTTACCTTACCTTATATCTAAAGAATCACTTGAGGGCATACTATTTAGAGATACCATTTGGATACCTGTGCAGTATGCTTTGCAGGGTAAATAGCAACTGATGGGGTGGGGGGTAAAAATAGCATCAGGGAAATAGTAGGGTAGTCCCAGTGTCTTCATCTGATTCAAGATATTCCTGGCAGATTTTTAACTTTAGAAAATCTGACAATCCAATCAGAGAATGCCCTAGATGTCAAGATAGTTTCAGAGGATGACCCCAAGGAGAGCACAAGCATCATTAACTACTGGTCCAGCATACATCTGAAGCTCGTTCCTACCCTGATACTATCTCACGAATTATTGGGGGGGGGATCTATTTTTTTCCCCTGAAACAGTATCATGGTACTAGTCAGCATATAATAATGCAATTCTAAGGACCTAAATCTCCCTAAGAGGGGATTATTATTTCTGTTGACTTCCTCCTCTTTCTGTAGACCCCTTAAATGTTCTGGGGAGTCAGCAAAACAGATTTGGGGCAAAACTTGATCTGCATTAGGAGGGAGAAATCAATATAAGTCATTATCTCTTTTTAAGAGATTGGATACTGCTACTGGATTGGCCTTGTGGATTCTTCCCCCCTCCCCCTGCCCCGGTAAACTGTACCCCCATGATGCTTGGGCCCTTACCTCAAATTCCTACCAATCAGTGAAAACATGTTTAGGATGGACACATAAAGCAAACACAGATAAAGTAAGGAGCCTAAGAATATGCCACTAGTTTATTCTCCCAATGGGAGCAGGGACTTCTAATTCTGAAGCAGCTTCTCCATTTCCATATGGCATGCTGGTCTTGAAACTGAAGGATATTTTTCAAAAGAAGGTTTGGTGCAGTATTTTGCATTTTCAAACAAAATGCATCAAGAAAAGTCCAAAGTTCCACATGGCATGCCCTCAAGTGACTCTTTAGATCCAAGCGAAGATGTTCAGGGAATTACATAGATTACAAAGGTAACAACTAAGAATTTAAAATTAAAGCAATGGCACTTACCAGTGTCAGTTGAATTAACGCCCTAAGAACAGCTCAGTAGGGGGAAAAGGTGATATTAGAAAGTAACAGCCAAGGATAGGGAATGTTGTATGGGTGTAACAGTAATTAACAGCATGTGCTGCATGGGGGGTAGCCTTATGGTGTGGTACTGCTAGATATTATGCCATGGTTCCAGCATGAAATTGCCACAGTCTGCAGCTGCCCCCATCATAAATTACCTAAATGTGTCATGCAAAGCTGTGGTGGATACCAAACTGCAAAGACGCGGAAAACTCCGACGATAGGTACTTTAGCTTGACTTTCCAAAATGAACAACCTTCCTTGATTAGAAGCTTATTTTCAGGAGAAGGAAAAAAGCCGCATCTCAGAAAATATCTTTCCCAAGTCCAATTATCATTCTACTTGTTAAAACCCTTGGGTTTCCTTACCTGAATTAAACATCCAGGTCATCTCTTCATGAAAAAAATTAGGAGAAAAGGAACCTGTCATAATCCCTTTCTCCTGTTCTTATCAAGCAGTTCAGAGAAGACATTTATTTGGAAGATTTCCAGAAACCTGCAAGGAGCAGAGTGAATGGCCACCTCAGCCCAACTTGCTGTCAAATATTATCTGAGATGGTCTGGTTGATACCATGCCAGCTTTGGTCAATGAACCCGTTGGTTTAATACAGTCATTCTTCTTGGTTGCTACTCAAGAATGAAACTCCATAATTCTGTATGTACATAATTTAAAAGCATGCTGCTACCATAACCCCTTGTGGAAGGGACTGAAACATAGCCGCTTGTGAAAGGGACTGAAGCTTAATAAAGCACGCCTATATGAGTGAGGTATAGTGGGATTTTGATGCCATATTGGGATTTTTTATGTTCATGCATAAAAACAGATGTGAAGTTACAGTAAAAGTGGGGGGGGGGTACACAAATAAACTAGGTCTGCAGAGATGTTGACCTATGA
>NC_059430.1:65038706-65063243 GCF_021028975.2 Sphaerodactylus townsendi | reverse complement strand
TAGGTCAACATCTCTGCAGACCTAGTTTATTTGTGTACCCCCCCCCCACTTTTACTGTAACTTCACATCTGTTTTTATGCATGAACATAAAAAATCCCAATATGGCATCAAAATCCCACTATACCTCACTCATATAGGCGTGCTTTATTAAGCTTCAGTCCCTTTCACAAGCGGCTATGTTTCAGTCCCTTCCACAAGGGGTTATGGTAGCAGCATGCTTTTAAATTATGTACATACAGAATTATGGAGTTTCGATGTGATGAGCAGCTATGACTGTATTAAACCAACGGGTTCATTGACCAAAGCTGGCATGGTATCAACCAGACCATCTCAGATAATATTTGACAGCAAGTTGGGCTGAGGTGGCCATTCACTCTGCTCCTTGCAGGTTTCTGGAAATCTTCCAAATAAATGTCTTCTCTGAACTGCTTGATAAGAACAGGAGAAAGGGATTATGACAGGTTCCTTTTCTCCTAATTTTTTTCATGAAGAGATGACCTGGATGTTTAATTCAGGTAAGGAAACCCAAGGGTTTTAACAAGTAGAATGATAATTGGACTTGGGAAAGATATTTTCTGAGATGCGGCTTTTTTCCTTCTCCTGAAAATAAGCTTCTAATCAAGGAAGGTTGTTCATTTTGAAAGCCGTTGGGGTACTATGTCGGAGTTTTCCGCGTCTTTGCAGTTTGGTATCCACCACAGCTTTGCATGACACATTTAGGTAATTTATGATGGGGGCAGCTGCAGACTGTGGCAATTTCATGCTGGAACCATGGCATAATATCTAGCAGTACCACACCATAAGGCTACCCCCCATGCAGCACATGCTGTTAATTACTGTTACACCCATACAACATTCCCTATCCTTGGCTGTTACTTTCTAATATCACCTTTTCCCCCTACTGAGCTGTTCTTAGGGCGTTAATTCAACTGACACTGGTAAGTGCCATTGCTTTAATTTTAAATTCTTAGTTGTTACCTTTGTAATCTATGTAATTCCCTGAACATCTTCAAACGGATCTGAAGAGTCACTTGAGGGCACGCCATGTGGAACTGCGGACTTTTCTTGATGCGGTAACGAACGAAGTATTGCAAAATACTCGCACCGAGCGCTACTTTTGAAAAATATCCTTCAGTTTCAAGACCAGCATGCCATATGGAAATGGAGAAGCTGCTTCAGAATTAGAAGTCCCTGCTCCCATTGGGAGAATAAACTAGTGGCACTCTTCTTAAAACGACCATATCTGTGAACGCTTTATGTGTCCATCCCTAATATGTTTTCACTGATTATAGGTAAGAATTTAGAGGTAAAGCCCAAGCTTATCCATAGAAATTACAAAGTTTACCGGGGCAGGGGGAGGGGGGAAGAATCCACAAGGCCAATCCAGTAGCAGTATCCAATCTCTTAAAAAGAGATAATGACTTATATTGATTTCTCCCTCCTAATGCAGATCAAGTTTTGCCCCAAATCTGTTTTGCTGACTCCCCAGAACATTTAAGGGGTCTACAGAAAGAGGAGGAAGTCAACAGAAATAATAATCCCCTCTTAGGGAGATTTAGGTCCTTAGAATTGCATTATTATATGCTGACTAGTACCATGATACTGTTTCAGGGGAAAAAAATAGATCCCCCCCCCAATAATTCGTGAGATAGTATCAGGGTAGGAACGAGCTTCAGATGTATGCTGGACCAGTAGTTAATGATGCTTATTGATGACATGTCTCTGAAGCTATCTTGACATCTAGGGCATTCTCTGATTGGATTGTCAGATTTTCTAAAGTTAAAAATCTGCCAGGAATATCTTGAATCAGATGAAGACACTGGGACTACCCTACTATTTCCCTGATGCTATTTTTACCCCCCACCCCATCAGTTGCTATTTACCCTGCAAAGCATACTGCACAGGTATCCAAATGGTATCTCTAAATAGTATGCCCTCAAGTGATTCTTTAGATATAAGGTAAGGTAAGTACATAGATAACATAGTTAGGAAAAAATAAGTCTAGAGGAGGCAGATTTGCATTGGGATTACACTGTGGGAAGGCTGTTGAAATGTCAGAGTTTTCATGGTTGACTTTAATAATTGTGTACCATCAAATCATAACATGATGACTGACAACATTTAGAGTTGTAAAATTTTTAAGGCAAGAAATGAAACTAAAGCTAGTTTTACCCATTGCCTTCCTCTTCCTTGGTGGTCTTCCATCCAACGTCTGACCTTCCTAAGCTTCAGAGATGTGATGGGATGAAGCTATGCCATGCTGCCATCCCTCCTGCTTAGATCTGTGACCTTAAATTAATTGCAAACATTTATAACAGAGAATAACTATTTCCAGTTAATTTGATACTTTGACAAATAATGTTGGAAGTCTTTTGAAATACTGGTTGTTGTGGGTTTTCTGGACTGTATGGCCATGGTCTGGTAGCTTTTGCTCCTAATGTTTTGCCTGCATCTATGGCTGGAATCTTCAGAGGCATGTCATGGTAGTGAGGTAATAATAATACAATAGTTGATTCCAGCCATGAAAGCCTTCAACAATACAGTTTTGGAAGAACAGAATACTGTCTGAACAAAAAATTTTAAAGGAAGTGTCAACTAAATCAAATTTTATTTCTGGCCCTAATTTACTAGACAGCCATGATGAAGCAAATAGTCTGATGTTTGAATTCAGGTTAATAGCCATCCTTTTCTAGATCAATCCACTAACTTTATATTCAGGAGTTAGTTATAAACTGTGTAATAGGAAATGTAAGAGAAAAGGTAGTCAAGGAATAGTGGGTTGCATCTATTTGGCTTTTCTACAGGTAAAAAAAGGAGTGGAAGAGATCCCTTTGGCAGAAGGCTATATTGGGGGTCATGGTACCTGCATGGACAGAAACCATGTGGGAATGGGGCTGTATTAAGAAAAGTAATTGAGTGGAATAATGGCTGGATCTCACACTTCGACTTGGCTTATTTTATATAGATAGTACACCATGCATACCAGGACATTGTAGAATTAATCAATTTCTCTTTATTTATTTGCTGTTATATTTTCCATCAAAGAATTTACATTGAAATTTGTATTGACTGTATGAAGTCAAAGTTCAGATGGCTAGGGGGCATTGTGGATAAGCATTTTACAGTCTTTTATCTAAGAATACTATGCTGGTTGGAATTTATCAGCAACTTGGAATCAGCTGTTGCTTGAAACTACATTTGTGGATGAGGAATTCAGAATTTCCTGGGAAGGGAGAAAAAAAGGGGAATAGCCAAAAGTTAACTTATGTTGTCTTTTTTAAAGCAAAATTTCCAACCAAAGAATTAAAAATAATGTCTGAAACAATATTACAGTAACTGTCCAAAAACATCACCACAAACAATGAATATTTAGCATGGCCATCTGCACAGGCTGAACATTCCCATCCATTAATCATATTTGTCTAATTATTTTCCATATATATAATAAATAATTGATAAGAAACAGCAGCATCCATATGGTTTGAGCAAGCATTTTGAAAATGTTAAGTAGGCAACAGATGGGTCTTCTTGATTGCTTCTGCCAAATGTGGAAGTCAGTTTCCAAGGTGGATGAAATCTAAACATTTTTAAAGATGTATATCCTGCCATATCTCAACCAATCAAGGCAAGCTGTAGGCAATGTATAAAGCCACATTTGATAAAGAAGAAAATTATCTTCTCGAAGCACTCATATTCAGATATGTTCATGGAAAGTGCTGGTGTACACATATGTTGGATGCGCATCTATAGAGTGGTCATGCCTTAGCTGAAGGGGACCTTAGTTGAACTAATAGAGGAAGGTTCTTCAGATGATGTGCTGGAATGTTTCAGTCACTTAAAGCTACTCAACTCCCACCAAAAAAGGCCACTGCCTACAGCCAGGACAATACTTCTCATTGTTTCATAACCACTATCTGTACCCCATCCCTTTTCAGCCTTCTTAACCCTTCCTAAACCTTATCAGGGCTTGAGTAATTATGTCTTTTTTCTTCATTAACAGATGAAGAATTTTTTACTTTAAAAGCTGTATTTCAGCTTTTTTATTAGTTAGTAGAATTTGGTTTGCAAACATGAAATACCTTTTCCATGGCTTGTGAGGAATGTAATGCCTATTCATATTACTGTCGTTTAAAGCCCCATGGTACAGAATGGTAAGTTCAGTTCGATCTTGACGGAAGTCGGATTCAATTAAATTAAATAGAAGCTTTTAATTCTGGAGATACTACAAACTTGATTTATCCTGAAAGAAAGGTGTCCCAAATCTCTTATATCTACATAATAATACATGTTCTTTTTATGTCAGGATTTACATTGGACATGTCTTAAGTGCTTTTATCTGTCTAAATCATGTGCTAATTACCCATTAGTCCCTGCTATTTAATTAGGTCCTCTCTTTGGCAAATCTTTCATTAATCACAGGGTTTGGTGTTTGCCTGTTGGTGAAGGTTGCTGGGTTAAGGTGCATACTGCGTATTTCAGGCAAAGCATGGCTCAGCTGTGAGTCTGTCTTTGTCTGTGGTAAGATAATAACAATGTTAACAGGCTCATTAATGGTCTGTTGTTGGACCAAACTCCTGAACAAGAGAAAGAGAAAATGTTTTCGACACTAAGAAGAGGTAAACATTTGCCTACATAGAAAAACTCTGCTTTGGTCTGCTTGTTTCCTTACCTGAAAAATACAAGTTAAGTCTTTCAAAAGAACAGCTAAAGATGACCCTGCAAGAACGATTAAGCATGCAGGGCTTGCAATAGCCCAGCAAGTGCTTAACTGCAGTTTGGGGTTTTTTTTCATTTCTGTCTGTACTGTTAGCAATTATACAAAAGTAATTTATGAATAATATTAATTAGAATCTGTCACTGAGGCCTTGAAACAAATCAGCGTCAGCTTCATGGTTTTTAAAAAGATTTGTTATTCACTTGACCTTCAGCATGTTTAATTAAAGCAGTTGATTTTATCAGTAAAGTTGTCCTCAGTTCTCAAGGAGACTTCCAACTTCAATAAGGTTTAGTGGGCTAGTCACCAAAGAAATTATTTTGACCTTTTTGAGTCTCTATAATTTACAGGACAACCCCTTAAAATAATTGATTCCACTCACATAATCATTCTTAGTTTTAAAATGGGCACAAATTCCATTACATTATGTCCATTTACGCTACTTCACATCATGCAATTCAAGTTCCATTTGACATAGACGTACATGCAACTGATTGTAATTATCCCTTTTACTTTTTCCTGCCCTCCTTCATTCTCTTAGGAGACTTGTTTGAGTACCTCTTTCCTCATGGTAATAAATGTCTAACTTACATTACACCTGTCAGGGAATCTTGCAGCATATTAAACATTTTAAATAGAAAATGTTATATCAATAAGTAAATGTGGTTTTTGATAACCTTAAAAATCTATATAGAATAGTGTTCTGTTTATTAGCTAAGGACAACTAGTGTAATTGTAGCAGTTCAGCTCTCCACCACTCTTCTGTGCCATTCTTAAGCTAAGACAGTGCATATGTGACAAATAAAATCTAATGGTTGGTTAAATATAAAAATTAAACTTGATTCGCATCATTTTTGTTATGGCTGATCTATTGTACTACAGATCTGTTTGTCCTTCAGAAATCCATAGAACTAATTCCATGTTCTGTTTGTTCCTATGCTTTACTTAAAATAGGACACGATTAGGCTCCTCACTGGCAACTATGAGGCATGTTTTAGCTGAGAAAGAGTTGTGCCAATATACACTTTTCTTTAAAAGTTGATCTCCTAACTGTGCTGGTGCCAGTTAAACCATCCACCTGATCTTAGATCAGTAATGAAATGTGTCCAAATAGAGCTTCCCTTCCTGTTAATACCTTACTTTAAACACTTGTGTGAATGAAATGTATTTTAAACTATGAAATGTTCTAAGAACTTTTCTGTGACCACTGGGGAGCAGCAAAGCTCAAGTACAGGGTTTGGAATAAGCTAAAAGATAGGATGGTTGTGAGTCAATGAAAGGGCAAAGAGATAGAGTCCCTTGTTGGATGCTGAAAAGGAAGACTATTTTGACTTGCCTTTAATAGATTTTTGCTCAGATCAATATAATGAAAAAAACCAACTGTCTAGCCTGTGTAGTATTTGCTAACAGACCACTTAATTATGTCTTTACTTTGGCCTTGGTAGACTGGCAAATAACATGTTGAAATCCTAGATTCATTAAAAATTGGGAAATGTCTTCCAAAACTGAAATGCTCTACCAAACATAATTGAAAACCATGTGACTGCCTTTGTTTTGATTGGTTTTTCTAGGGATAGATTCTGCTCATTCTGTGTGTTATACAGTATTAGGATACATAAAACCTAGTGTGTCTTGCAGAGTCAATCTTATCTTGGCAATACTTAAACAGTTTTTACTATTCCCTCGCAGATCAAAGGCCATGATGTTGTCTCTTTGCATAGTGTTTTGATGTAACTTTAGTATCTCATAAAGTCAAAGGATGAAATTGTGTAGTCCGTTGATTTTGTTTTGTGTGTGTTAATTTTTTATGTAGTTGATGCCTGCAACATACCAATGACAATATATAAATGCTATAAGGCATGTGAATAGGAGTAGATTATTATTCCCTAATAATCAGGAATATTAAAAACATGACTCTTATTCCTTACTTGCATGGGTGGAGCATGCACGGGCGGTTAATGGCGCCTGGGGACGGCAAAAACGCCGTCCCCAAGGAGCCATTCGCACAGGGGGCGCAGCTGCTGCCGTGCGAACGGCAGCAGCTTCCAGGCGCCTTCCCTCCCCCCCAACCGGGCGACTCACTCAGCCTGCGGCTCCTCCTCATGTCATCAATGGTCTCAGACGCTCTCTTTGCCCTGCTTAATTCTGGAGCAGTCGCGCAGGGCAGGGGGGCGTGTCCCCTGGCCTCGGCAACGTGTCGGAGGGCTGCAGGACAGGGGAGTCGCTCTGACGACGGCGCAGCTCTGCGCCGTCGTCCCTGCCGTTTCTGGGACCGTCCATGCGAACGGTCCCAGAGGGGTCGGGTTGGCGTGGATTGCGCCGACCCGACCCCTTCCGCCTCCATGCGGAAACGGCCTATACAGACATGGAAAGACCTCATAGGGCCCATCATATGGACCCTGCTTCCCATCTATTTGTCACACGGTTACATGTATAGAAACTGCATCAGACTCCTAGGAGGAACAAGTGGTCTGTGGGAAATGTACACAGAGTTCCAGTTTACCATATTACTAGTTATGTTATCTCTGTTATCATACTGAAGAACATACGGTTATGCTGTGTGCTGTCCATATTCATGCAAGATTTAGGTCTGTGGTACTTGGGGCTCTGGACTAGAACACTGAACCATAAAGCTCAGAGTATCATTTAAAGTATTATCCCCGAAGATGTCGGCAAGTTAGTTTAGAAGCAGAATATTATGGGATCACCTTTATTACTTTCCAGTTCTTAGCATGGTAGAAGCTGCTTTTCTTAATAGCATGATGAACTAAGCAGTGGCCACTAACTGTTTATGTTAATGGTCATCAACTATGGCAACGAATTCAACAGATTCATTTGTGTTATTGGATCTTCTTCCTTGCATTTGCTTTTAAACTTATCCATCAACATTAATTCAGCTAATAAAAATGCTTTTGAACAATAATGTGGGGGGAAGGTAATATCACAGATATTTATGTTAACTAATGTATATTTTTTTCTCACAAGCCATATTTGCATATATTTTTCCTGAAGAGAATGCATTAAAATTTCCTGTAAAATTATGTGTAGAAATGTACACAGTTATATTGTGTGCCATTTTGTGGGTATACAGGGTTTTTTTTGCACAATGACCAAGAGTTTGTGACTGGCCCATAAGCCTACTGTGTAAAGCAGTTCATCTAGGAATAGGCTTCAAATCCACTTGAGAAAGAGATTCATGGTCCCCACAAATATCAGAACAGAGTTGGCACTTCAAATATCAGAACAGAGTTGGAGCTCTCCCTCCCCCCTTGCAGGCCTCCCCTCCCCTCCCTCCGCTAGGGTGGGTGGGACATGTTCAGATGCTGGGCCCCCTCCCTCCCTTGCATGCCACCCCTCCCTCCCCCCTCCCTCCCCCTCCACCCCTTACTCCCTCCCTCCCCTTCCTTTGCATGCCACCCCTCCCTCCCCTCCCTCTCCCATGTATAGTTCTGAAATAATTTTCATCAGCATACTTCATGCAGGGCTGTTTCACCCAATAAACTACTAAGATAACTGCTTTGGATGGTGTAAGAAGGAGTTCCTCTTCCACACACTCTTTCCTCTTCATAAGCCAAAGGAATGGATTTTTGTATGATGTGATGAGACAATTATAATGGTGCCTGATCTTTCAAAAGATGGATTTAGAGAGCTCCACTAGAAGTATTCAGCTTGCCACCTAGTAAGAAAGAGAGATGGGCCCAAGAAAGATGCACTCCAGCATTCACTTGAGGGGTAAGAGATAAAAGTAGAGCGCGGTAGGCAAGAGAGCAGAGGAACTGCAATAACATTGTCTGGAATGATACCATACCCAGAAGACAGTCCTGAGTTCAGGGTTTCAAGAACAAGAAATTACACAGTTGCAAAAAAAAAAAAAGATACTAAGGTATTGCTTCTGTTCTTGGCCTTCTTTAGTTTATCACATTTATGTTAACAAGCTAGACAGTAGTGGAAAATCAGTTATTCAGTGAATGTCAATAAAACTTTGATCATTATGGACAATTTAAAGAGATTTTTGTGTGGGCACATCAAAGTGAAATACGTATAAGTGCCATAGGCAAATGCTTAGTACCAATTCGTTTTAGCTGAGAGATTTCTATGATGAGTGCACTGCAAATGATTGCCCAAAACCCAGAGCTAACCCCAACAAGACTGTAAGCAAAGAGTACCTTCAAGTATATGGGAGTTCGGCATGTGCAAGGAGCCTCTGGGTGGGTCTCAAACCTATAAATTATGCCAGGTTTAATATTCTTTGGTTTGGGTTGTTTTAAGTCCAAATTTAACATTCATATGAGAAGAAATATTTTGAAATTAGGTACATCTTGAATAACTTTCAGTAAAAGTGTATGTTCAACCAGGTGGAAGACCTCTTTTTCACTGTAGCTATTGGGCTTTTCTTTTTTAAAAAACCAACACTTTGTCCTCTACTGCAAAGTCGGGAGCTCTACACAGGAGCCTTCTCCTCTGATCAGCTGTGGTACAGGTTTTTATGCAGTTGTAGCAAATGCCAGGAAGCATGAGTGCGTAATTATGCCCGAGTAGCTAAAATGTTTAATGACAATGAACATTTGGAGAGATACAGAATTTGACTCCAGTAGCACCTAAAAAAACAACAATTTTTTTTTGTGAATCAATGCTCCCTTTGTCAGATATTTTGTAAGCTTGGACTTATGGAAACCTATACTGTGGAAAATCATATTGATCTTTTAGATGCTACTGTACTCAAATTTTGGTCACATGCTATAGACTAACATGGTTACCTACCTGAAACAGGAGAAATAAGCCTCTGCTGCAGTGGGAAGTAATACTTTGAAGTATATTTTCTATTTCTGTTTATAGTTGAAATCTGAATCCTGTCTCAGATGTATTTGGGGTGGTGATGGTACATAACATGGATTCATCCACAGCATGAAGAGAGAGAGTGTTGGTACCCCAGTGATTCCCTGTGGAGTGATTCCCTGTGATTCAACCCCAACCAGGGGTGTATCTACAGTAAATAGCACCTGGGGCAAGCAATGGAATTGCACCCCCCATGGCAAAATTTCCCATAGATATGCCTCTGGGGGGAGGAGACGAGGCAGGGGAGAGAGGGGGAGGAAAGGCTTCACTCAGCCAGCCAGGCTCAGAAAAGCCAAAAAGTGAAATCTACAAAAGGGAGGGGGGATGGTGGGAGAGAAAAAGAATCAGAGGGAGGGAGGGAGGGAGGCAGACCTGAGGCAATTGAACGGAGAGGGGTTAACCAGGAGAGATCCCCAAGCAGGTCCCGATCCTAGCCTACTCGCAGTCAGTTGGGCTTGTAGGTAAGTGTATGGATGGCGAATGGCTGAGAGAGAGAGAGAGAGAGAGAGAGAGAGAGAGGGGGGGGGAGAGAGAGAGAGGCAGGCAGGCAGGCAGGCAGGCTGGGGGCGGAGGAGCACGAGGAATGCCCAGAAGGGAGAGATGCCGAGCCCCACTTGCGGTCTCCCTGCTCTCCAAGGAGGAGAGGAAGGGAGCCCCATGGCCCAGCATTCCTCCCCCCACTTCCCCCTGGCAGTTCTGGTCCACAGGCAGCTTCAAGTAGAGCCCGTGCCTTCACCCACCCGCCAGGGCTCCCCGGAGTGGGGAGGGGTGCCAGGGCAGCTGCGTCCAGCCAGGAAGGCCAGTGGCGCTCAGCCCAGGGAGGGTCTTGACGGCAGCGGGATGTCGCAGGTTCCTGCCCACCTGAGTAGCTGCTGGGATGGGAGGGGTTCATGGGCGTGGGGGGTGATTTTGCACCCCCACATGATAAAATGCTTGGCACTCGGGGACATGTGACTCCCCATATCCCTCTGTGATCCACCTATGATCCCAACTGAACTTTGTTGTAAAAGTAAAGGTCGAGAACCTAGTGTTTTGTTCTTGATATGAAAGTTGGGAACATGGAGATAAAATGTCAACAGTATAGACTTATATGAAATACTTTTCCTTGTTTATGTATAGAAGAAGCTATTCAGCCATGAAATTTAGCTGCCTTTATGACATAACTAAATTGTTCATCAGTAATTTAAAAAAGAGCAGAGCCAAAACAGTCCTTTTCATTTTATGGGCACTTTAATTGCTTTAGAAAAGCATTACTTTTTTGTGAAGTATTGTTGGTTCCCACTCAAAATGGCATTCAGCCTATCTAGGGTGCTGTGTAGTGAATGTCCAAAGGCATGTCTTAGGAACGCTCCTAATCAGTGCAAGACCAGAGTTTACCCCAGTGTGCTTGGGAAGTTTCACTGAGTTTAACCAGTCTTTTTTAGCTATACTCTGTAACCTTCCCCTAAGCCCAAGTGACCAAACACAGCCCCATTATCAACTTGCTTCCAGTTGCAGCTGTCTGGTGATGGACTGACCTGTTTCTAAGGCTTAAGCTTTTTCCTTGGGCCGACCTTGTAGGTTTTCTCAGAGGGATTGAAACTTGAAACCATAAGGTAGAAATACAGTTGCTGATTGATTTTATTTACCAGATTGCATAGACTTGTACTTAAGTTTGTATCCATTGTTCACAGATCTTCAATGTATTAATCAAAACTTGCAAATGTTTTTTCTAATAACCTTCATTTTAATAAATGGCCAACTCCTTAGTAGACTTAATCATAGTCTATTATACAGTTTATACAGTTTATATTCTCTTCACAAAGAGGCATGATGAGAGTTTAATTTGTAATCCTTGGATAATACAGTAGGTAGTTGCTGTCAGTTAATTGAGAGCAATTAGTTCATTTCATATCATGGAAATACAAAAAGGTGAAAGCAAGGCTTTTTAAATGTTACACGGTCAAGGTTTTCTGTTGATAGATTCAGACGGAGTTATGAATATTTCACTACTGAACACTCACTTTCGAGGAACTTCTGCTGCTCGTAGGAACAACAGAAGTCACTGTGGGAAGGTAACTTAAGGAATGTCAGTGCTAAACATCCTCCAAAACAAAATTGCTGCCTTTTATTTTAAAAGTACTGTGTGTATTAGTTGGATTCCACTGCTTCCAGATGAATTAGAAAATATGATTGTATTATTTGTGTACTTGTACGGTTCCAGCTTTAAGGAGATACATCTTCATCTACAACCTCTAGACATCTTCATCTAGAGCCTCTCATGTATAAATGTCATCCCAGAGTTCCTCAGAGTCAAGGCTTCCAGTAGCTCTGGAAACATAGGTGCGTTTGATCTCTGGAGTCAAAGGAATTCAGATTCTGCATTCTGAATAACTGTCAACTGAGCACCTAATATTCTGAGATTCCTGTGCTTATATCTTTACTTATGAGTATCTGCAGTGCAGGTTTTAGAGTTTTATAATCTGATTTGGCAAAATCAGGCATGCATCAACCCGAAGTCAAAGTTGCTGGGAGAAGGAAGATTGACAAGCTCAGGAGGTAGAATATCCATGAAATCTTGGTAGCCCTATCAGTTGAATAATGGAAGTATTGCTGAAATGATCTAATGATCTAATGGTTTCAAAGATATTTTTTTGAAAAGAATTTTTAAAAATATAAATGGGAGCATGTCATTTTTTCCTACACCAATTATTTCCTCTTTTCTGTTCTCTGGAAGCCTCTACAACTTTTCCTGTTTTCCTGCTTTCTTCTCCCCTTCTCACCAACCATCTACCCCCATCTCCAACTTTCCACTCCTTCTGCTTGCTCCTCCTGGGAAAACTCTGCTTGGCTTCAGTTGCTGTGTGTTGCCTGGCCTACTGGCCCAATTTCCCCTTACTAGCCTCTAGGCCCGTGTTGGCCGAACCTTTGGCACTCCAGATATTATGGACTACAATTCCCATCAGCCCACTTGCCAGTGTGGCCAATTGGCCATGCTGGAAGGAGCTGATGGGAATTGTAGTCCATAACATCTGGAGTGCCAAAGGTTGCGCCAACACTGCAAGGAGCTGTGTAATACAGTTTTACACTAGGGAACCCACAAAGGGCTTGTGAGGGTATCCTCTTTTCTTTCTTCTCACACACTAGTGTATATCTCACACTATTTTCTTGCTTTTTTCCCCCTCTTGGCAATCTTTCATGCTTCCTCTTCTCTTTTCTATCCACAAACCAAACCACCTACTTACCTTTTATCTGCCCCCTTCCGTTTCAGCTATATTTAGAAGAAAAAAATAATAATTTGGATTTATACCCAACTTTATTTTCTGTAAAGGAAATTTCAAAGAGACTTACAAACCTCTCTCCCTTTCTCTCCCCACAACGTGTGCCTGCCAAGGAATCCTGGACCTAAAGGTGGGTTAGGCGTTAGGAAGAGATGCTACTTTTAGCCACCAAATATTATGTTTAAGGTGAGTCATGGAAATGCTTCCAGCTCCGCGCTCACACCAACTCAATCTTCCTAGTAAAGACTTTGTCTACTTTTCTGAATCCTAGACTACTATACCCTAAGAATTATATATTGATCTTATTTAGCCTTGCATTTTGTGGATTCTTGTTAAAATATAGTGGCTGCAATGTCAATTCTTTGACAAAACCTCATGGCATGTAGTGTTTTTTTTAAATGAGTCTATTTTACTTTCGAAGCTAGAATATGGTGTCATTTAGCATTAGAGCCATAGGATCAAAATATGGAGTATTGCATCCAACAAAATTACATCAGTTCTCCTTCAGATGGGATACTAGATATTGTATCTGGTTTGTCTATGGTGGCTTCTACCATGAATTCCTGCTGAGCCATGATCCTAACTGGATAACATTGGACCAGTCACTGTCTTGCTGCCTGTGAGATCTCACTGTGTGGATAAATGAAGTAAAAAGTTAAGAATTATGATGTATGCAGTGAAATGCTGTAGAAATAATGACATGCCAGATCGTCACTTATGCTTTATCACTTTGAGTTCCAGAAGAAGCAGTAAGATTGAAAATATCGCATTTCAATTCAGTTTCTAGCTTGATTTATTTCATATAATAACATTTATTATTCCAAGCTAGAGGTAACAATCAAGAAAAAAACTATAAAGGCTGCCTAGTCATTTTTTTAAAGCAACAAAAAGATGTTGTCAATCTGTGCCTGTCACTTCAAAGATTTTTTTCAAGGACAGCAAGCCAATGTGTGATCTATAGATGGTGAAGTTCTTATTGTGTGGGCATGCACTAAAAGCTGCTCCACTGCTGTGCTTGTCACCATGCATAATAGTAGTCTTATAAATTCTATCTTTCGAACTGTCCTCCAGTACCAGCTGGAGATTGGACAGACAGAGATGACCTGAAGAATTGAAATTGACCTGTGTAGCAGTGCTGCAAATTCAGTGAGCCTCTACAAACTCAAGGGCACCATTTTCACATCCGATGTAAAGGGCTGCTCCAGCTGCTACATGCTTATGGAATGCCAAGAAATAGCCAAGTGTTGCTTGAGCACTATTATCTCTCATGGGAGCAAAATAGTATCAGACCACTCCAGCTGGCTAAATTGATGAGGGCTCCATTGTCCTGAGCCAAGATTTGCATCAAGAGCATGCAACATCTTGAATGAGGACAAGGAGAAAGAAATCCCATGAATTAGAAACTGAAGATGTCTTTATCGCGGGAATCACTAAGCCTTCCTTTTGAAGACTACTGGCTTTGTGCTATTTTTTGTGCCAGTATGAGTATAGGAGAAAAAAGATGGAAGAAGACATTTTTGAATACATTTTAGCCTAACAGGTTTTGTATGTCCTTTATAGAACCAGGAAGTGATATTAACAAGCTGCTGATACCATTATGGATATTACCTATGTTAGCACGGAAGAGCAAGTGTAGTGTTGTAGTCCAGGAGTTGGAATCCAAGATGACTTGTGTTCAAATATTGCTGGATATGTCACTTTTTCTGTCTCCAGCGTAATTTGTTTCTGTGAGGATAAAACAGTAGAATAAAGACTAAATAACACTGCCCTGAGCTCCATGCAGGATCAAAATTTACCTAAATCAGTGTATGTATACTTGTGTACATACATCATGTATTACTTTAACAGAAGTAGTGGATGAAACATAGCATCTGGAATCTTCCTGTGATGTGGGTCCTGATAGTGCTCTGTTATTCCTGTTGTGCCACTTAGCAGCCTGTATAAGTGCTTTGAAGTTCACCGAGGGGTCTCCAGTCTTCTTGGGAATAACACTCTTTCCCAAGAGAGAAAAGTGCCAAGAAAATACTAAAATTTCCATTAATATGGAGCAGAATTTCTGCAGAGAGGAAACGAATCCATTTGCCCAAAGTGCTTGGAAGTGGCAAAATGGTTGGCTATTGCCAAAACACAAGCTAGCTTGTGTGAGATGTCCACTCCACAGTGATTGGGGGGTGGGAGTGCTAGGGGTCCCCAAGAGGATGGGGACCAACCAGACTAAGAGATTTTGCAAAGGGATTTTTGCAGCCAGCCAGGGGAAAAAAACAGTTAAAAGATCTAAGCAACCCTTTAATGTTGTTCAAGCAGCAGTCTAAGCTTTTGTTACAGCTACATGTTCATGGGGCTTGTTACCATCCTCCTTTCTGGAGGGATGCTGAGGTAAAGACTGTAACTAGTCCAGTGAATGTGTTTTCTTTTGTTTTCTTCGGTCTGGTATAGCTTTTTTGTATAGTATTCATTTTTTCCTGTGTGATGCATTCTAGATAGTTAACCTGTCGTAATGTTTTAGTACTGTAGTCCTTTTGAGAAAGCAGAGTGTGTTCAAAGTGCCTCCCATACGCATAACTACTCATACATGTACATATGGGGTGGAGGGGAGTTGGAGGTAAGGGATTCTGTGCTCTGCACAAGCATCAAGAGCCTTTACTGGGGTCCTAACTGTTAGCAAATGAGAAACGCTAATTTCAGTTTGGCAGTGGCAGAAACAAAGACGGAGCAGGACATTGGAAAGTGTCCCCTCATATACAAATGAACGTGTGCCCTCGTATAGAAACATACACATGCAAACCTGTGCCCTAGTAGGACTGAATCCTAGAAATACTCAGTCACAATTTTCCAAATTTGCTATATAGTCAGACTAGAGGGATCTATAAAGGTGATATGTCAGTGTTGGTGTATTGTAAGAAATTTTGACAGGCTTGCAATTAGGCATCTGCCTCGTTGCTCTTTGTCAAAGACAAATAGTCACCAAGCAATGGAATTAATTCCTCCTGGTAAGGGTTGCCTTTCTCCTATGAACGAGCTGTTAGAACTTGCTACAGTTGGCAGAACGCTTTGATCTACACAGACAATATGCCAATGATTCTGTTCATAGCTTGCTTTCTCTGAGCCCATGTTGCTTGAAGGGAGATGGATTTTATCTCCACCTGCCATACAGGCAGTTTATGGGGTGGATTCATTGTCAGTATCTGCCCAGGAACAGGGCTACCTCCCAGCACCCAGCAGCCTGTTCCGTATTTGGTCCTTATTGGAGAAAAAAGAGAATACAACATAGCTATGAATGCAGACTTTGCAAGGCTTTTACCAAAGAAGCATAGGGCTGCCACCCACCCCATGGGAGGGGGAATCTCCTGCTTCCAGTTCCTGTTGCCATTAGAAGTGGAAGCAGAAGAAAAATTAGAAAAATAACTCTTCCTCTGTTTAACAGGAAGTTTTTTACATGAAGTTCCTGGCAGTTCCTAGAACTACCCTTTGTCATTTCTGGGTAGCTCTAGGAATTGTCAGGAGCTGTATGGTAAAAATTTATTTAAGTCGGCAAGACTTTTCTTTCTTTTTTACTTTTCTTCCAGGATCCTGCCCCTCCTCTCCATAACCCTTTGCCAGCACTGCCTGGCAACCCAGAGCAGCATAACTTCTGTCCCATCCAGTTGTGGGGAATGCTTTTGTTTAAAAAATACACACATGCACAAGTTTTCAGGTGGGAAATCTTGCAAGTGGTAGAAAATAGAAGGTGGCATATTTTTAGCTCATATTATCCTTTTCAGTCAAAGATAGTGGGGAGTACCAGTTATTATGGAGTCTTCCTTTCCAATATTTCCTGAGCCTACTGTCATAATGTGCAAATTAAGCAACATTGCTTAATTGATTCAGCTTTAGTTATGGAATCTAATTCCCAAGTTTAATATTCAAGGTACAGCTTATCTTTTTAGGGCAAGGATCTCCAACCTATCGACCTCCAGATGTTCATGGACTATGATTCTCATCAGCCCCTGCCAGCATGACCAATTGGCAGAGATTATGGGAATTTCAGTCCATGAACATTTGGAGGGCCATAGGTTGGAGACGCCGTTTTAGGGCTTTAAAAATAAGTGCTAGCACTTTTACATTCTTAGATTCTGAATACATGCATTGGCATCTTCTTTTCCCTTTCTAAAGCTGGATACATGGCATGATGAGTTCAGTATAGCTAGGGACCTTACCTACCCCTTTATGACTTAAGCTGGTGTCTCATCTGATAAAATTAGTTGGGCTAAAAGAAGGAACTGAACACCTTTGTCTGCTAAAGGAAAGGTCTTGCACAGGGAAAAGAATGCTTCTCTTTTAATCACTGAAATTGTTCATCTGAAGCAGAAGGACTTTTCAGTGTTGGGGAAACTTTTTTTTTTTTGCCTCCTTGCACAGCCGAAAGCTCTGGAGGTGGTAGGGCAGCAGCATAGCGGTGCCCTCCCTGGCTACCCCATGGCTCTGGATTGGGCTGCCCAAGTCTTAAGGAGATATTTTGTTCCAGATTCCTTCCCACATGTCTGCTAACACTATGGATTTGTTTTCCATGGAGGCTTATGAGTAAGAAAGCGGTTTCCTCTCTCAGTGATGTGAAAATGGCAAGAAAATATAGATTTGTTCTTGTTGTGAGAGGTTTGCCAAGAATAACAAAACATCCAACTTCTTAAAGACCATTCTAAATTATTATGCCATATGTTTTGTGAGCCAGAGTCAGACGCGTGAAATGTTACATTCAGCCCGGATTCATAGATACCGGTATATAAGAGTATGAGCAAACAGAAGAAGGCTGTTTCAGGGAGGAGAGAACGTTATTACAAAGGATAACGTTAGGACAATTCGCCTATTATGAAGTCCTTGACCCCTCTCTCCCATATTTGAGTTGAAAAATATGCACTAGACATTTTGTGTTCTGAGTCAGGCATGTGCAGGTCTGATTCTGATTAGGAACTATGGTCTGTATGGAGAGGAGATTCAAGCATTTGAGAAGGCTAATGTGTCCCTTCTCTTTTCAAGAAGGCTTGTGTCTCCTGGCCATTTTTCTGACTTGAGCTGCCCCTATTTATTGAATAATTGTCCATATAGCTCATTGGGTTGAGGAATGGCTTGGGAAGGAAGGTTTACACCTCCTCTCCCTGTAGTCCTTATGTGAATTGGGCCCATGCAAACCTGGGAATTCAGCTCTGTCATGCCCGCACAGAGGCTTTTGTTATTTCCCCATTAAGATTCAGTTTCCCCATAGCTAGCATGGTTTTAGTTCATTGTTAAGTCTTCTAAGGGAGGGTATTTTAGTTAGCCTCTGTCCCTTTAAGACATTTCCCAATAGGCAGTTTCCCTCTTTACCCAGCAATCCCCTGTTTTAGTTCTAGCCAGTCAGTCAGAGTGAGGTGCTAAGGGTAGTTGGAGACTGGAATATTCGTGACGTACATATTATTATATGGTGGTCCATAGAGAACAAGTTAAGTTTAACAGCAGTTAGAACTAGACAAAGACTGAAAGAACTGAAAGGAAGCAAGACACAGTGGATTTTCTTTAAAGCAGCCAAGAGAAGACACAGGCTACAGCTTCAAACCTGCTCAAGACAAGCAAGTACTCTGATTTAGATAGACCCAAGGGAGGAGTTAGGGTCTTGATTCTCTCCAGTAATAAAACCTATTGTAGAACTATTGAACCTGGCTTGTGTCTCCCCCACTCTGTCCTAGCCAAGTATAGGGCACCAAAAACAGATTCACTTGGGGGGAGGGGCAGAACAAGTTCTACGTAGAGAACTCCTACTGCACATCTGGTCAACAGGACCTGAGGACTTTGTAATGTGTAAATAGATTTGTGTTACATTACATTGCCGAGCACAAATGAAAACAACATCCAGAGCTCTTTTACACGCTTGATGTACTCCTGATCTTTTTGGTAGTCTACTCAAAAGCACTGGAATCAGTTGGGCATGGCTCTTCTGGACATTTGCCCTCTCTATGCATTTTCACCATTGTGGAGTCAGTTTATTTTCTTCTGCATATGCCTTCAATAATGCGGATTTTCAAAGGAGGGTTGTCTTATCATCAGGAGTATCACAAGGGATAACATGAAGCAGTCTGGGGCCAGAAACAACAACAACAACAGCCGGTGCAGAAAAGTCCCCAGTTAAAATAAAAAATAATCAGATTGGAGATGGTGAATTGGTACGTCAAGATGAATAGGGTACAGTAATGAATAAGGAGGGCCAGGAACTTTCTATAATTCCCTTAATTCTACAATTATAATTTTAAAATAATTCTGTAACTGAGAGCTAGCATAGGTCTAATTGTTAGTGTATAGAAGTAAGAGCCCCAGGTTTGACTCCTCTGCCATGGAAGCTTGTTGGATACAAATCTGCAGAAACTTTGAAAATAGAAGCTGGTCCAGACAAACTTCTGTCAATTAGCTCCCTGTTCCCAGCCTTTGGCTTTCGTGCTGTACATGGGGTTTCCACACCTTTTAGCACTTCCTGTCCCTGCAAGGGGGGTTAAATGTTAACCCATCATGAAACTGAAGGTGGGTCCTCACATGTACCTTTTCTCCAATCAGTTTTAAGGTGCACATCCCAACTTTTTAATGATTCCACTGTCTATATCCAAATAGCTGTCTGACTTTCCTCTACTTGGCAAGTGGGCAAAATGTTCATCTCCATCCTGCCAATCTATCTGTATAAAGGAAACTCGTCTCCTCCAAACCTGCAATCTGCCTCCCAGAGTTTTAAATAAGGGATGCTGTATCTCTCTGTCGTAATACTACTTCACAGGGTTGTTTTGAGAATAAAATGGAAAGAAGTGAACAATGTTAGACACTTTGGGCCCCCACTGAGAGAAAAGGTGACGTATAATAGAATAGAATAGAATAGAATCTTTATTGGCCAAGTGTGATTGGACACACAAGGAATTTGTCTCCGGTGCATATGCTCTCAGTGTACATAAAAGAAAATACATTTGTCAAGAATCATAAGGTACAGCACTTAATGATTGTCATATAGGTCTAGTAAGCAATCAGGAAACAATCAATAGTAATAAAAACATAAAATGTAAAATCATAAAATAAAATGAAATGTCAGCACAGGCTATAGTCATACAGTCATAATTGGGAGGAGATGGGTAATAGGAATGATGAAAAAAGTAGTGCAGTAATTATATAATAAATATATAATAAATAGTTTGACATTATCGAGGGAATTATTTGTTTAACAGAGTGATGGCATTCGGGAAAAAACTGTTCTTATGTCTAGTTGTCTTGGTGTGCAGTGCTCTGTAGCGACGTTTAGAGGGTAAGAGTTGAAACAGTTTATGTCCAGGATGCGAGGGGTCAGTAAATATTTTCACAGCCCTTTTTTTGACCCGTGCAGTATACAGGTCCTCAATGGAAGGCAGGTTAGCAGCAATTGTTTTTTCTGCAGTTCTGATTATTCTCTGAAGTCTGTGTCGATCTTGTTGGGTTGCAGAACCAAACCACACAGTTATAGAGGTGCAGATGACAGACTCAATGATTCCTCTGTAGAACTGTATCAGCAGCTCCTTGGGCAGTTTGAGCTTCCTGAGTTGGCGCAGAAAGAACATTCTTTGTTGTGCTTTTTTGATGACATTTTTGATATTAGGTGTCCATTTTAGGTCATGAGATATGATGGAGCCTAGAAATTTAAAGGTCTCTACTGTTGATACTGTTGATAATTTAAAGGTCTCTACTGTTGATACTGATACTCTACTGTTGATAAATGAAGTAAGCAAACAAAAAAACAAATAAATAGTGACTTTGGTGTGTGCAAAGAAAGCAAACAAACAAACAAAAGGCTCTTCAAAGGTTTGTCTAGTTTGAAGACAAGCAGAAAGATAGTGAGTTTCTTAGTGATGCAGGCTAATAAGCAGATCTATCCTTTTTGGTCCATCTGAAGGGACTTCTACATCTTAATTACTTTAGGTCTCATTTGAAATGCCATCTGCTGTGTGTGTGGTTATTTTTGCAATGGCTTTTTCTTGTCTACAAGGAACCATTAGTCATTGTTAATTTTTCTTACTACTCCAGTCTTGAAATACAGACCTCTGTGCTTTAGGAGCCATAATAGTTTGACTTAGGTCTGTTTCACAAGTAAGGCTAAGAAAACTATATTTGGTCCCTATCGTTAGCTTCTTTAAAAATTAAACTTTTTTGTTATAGCAAATGTGGTATATATAGCCATATCAAATTCTAGTTATAAACCACATATCTAGGCATTATTCAGTACTTGCTGGACCATTGTTTGTTTACGTTTTTTGTAGAGGTAGGTATTATAAGAAAGTACTTATATGTCCACTGCATGTATCCCAAACTATTTCTATAAGTTCTGTAAGAAAGACTTGTCTGAAAACATTTAAGTAAATACATGCAGAGCAGCCTTGGTTATAGACCTTTACTTTGACTCCATCTTGGAATCTCAGTGATGCACACTGAGGTTGCCTGTGTTAGAAACGTGGGTCCAAGGACCCTCCAAATAATCTGGACAAAGTTGGTGAAGCAGATAATAAAGCTTTTATTGGTTTACGGTCTTGCAAGATCGGGTGCCTACCCAGTAGTAGGCACACCCTTCCTTTGTTCTACAACGGTTTATATTACTTTTTCAGGACTACCCAATCCCTCCCTCACTTCTCCATTGGCTAGGAGATGAGGGCCATAGCCTATTACAATTCATCTAGTCATACTATGTCATATACCAGGTGGTATCTCTTCCAATTAATACATCTTTATATGGTCATTTCCTGTAATTAATATTTGGTTCCTTTTAACTGTCAACCCTTCTTGGGTCTTCATGATATATATCCATGCCGTGTCTTCATGATATATATCTTCATCTGGATGCCCTCTTGATGCACCTGCCACGTCTTTGGTTCCCTTATCTTACTGTGAAGACACCATCATATTTTACCCCTTCATCTCAAGGCCTTCTATCTTGGCACAGGATCTTAGCCTTCTATAAGCGGGTACCTCTTGGCACAAGAACCTAGGTCTTCTTGACCCAGTCCCTTGCTTTGAAGACACTATCCCAAGCTTGCTAGGGGCCCTCTTATCAGCAGGTGTCTGTTTGGCACAAGAACTCATGTTCCCTTAAGCTGTATGAGCTAATGAAACTAAAGCTGGAGAAGCATCTTAGAAAAAGACTTTAGCTAAGAACTTTAAGAAGCTGCAGAATGGAGTTTCTGGTAGCAACTACTGATTAGGATCTAGAGAAACAGAAATGTTTTATCTATTTTACACTTTAAACTGAGAGAATAACATTTACTCATGGGATTAATTGCATTGACTTGTTGGGATACTTATGCTGGAACATGAGTGATTCAACATATTCTTTTAAGTTTGTTCATTTGGCTGCTGTAGAAACGTCGTCCCTACGAGCATGGTTATAAACCCCTACTACATCACCACTTGCATCTATTCTTGAAACCCTCCTAGCCTTTCAGCTTTATTCACTGAAACTCATTATTTTTTAAAGCAAGTGTTATTAGCACTAGATGGGATATGATAATGTGTACACTAAACATCATACTACATCTCTCTTTGGATTCCATCCAACTTAACCGAGCTTTCAACCTCATCCTGGACATATTCAAGTGTAGATACTATACATGAACTTTATATTCAGAGGATTCACCTACCTAAATCTTGTGATTCTGTGAGAGGAATTATATTCTTTGTGACTTCTAAATCCCATATTTGTGCACATAAAATATGTTTATGTGTGTAGATAACTTAATATAGTCATTTACACCTTATGAAATACCTAAAGATACCTTCTTTTATAACTATATAAGGCAAACATTGTCATTGTCCGATGTATACTCATGTTTATAAAAGTAACACTTCTTTTGGTATATGTAAAAGCAACATTTTTACCTCCTAACACCTGGAGGATGGTCACTGTTGTTGTTTTGTAGGGCACTCCTTTTGTCTTTTTGCCTTGGAATAAACTTGGATAGTTTGCCACCACCAAGATACCCTCCTCGAGGATTTGAATTATATAAAGACAGCCTTACTGCTTAGACTGAGCCCCTTGCTATTCCAAGCTGCCCTTGGCTAGTTCCTCTGTTCCCTTAATGTGCATGTGAGAATGTGGAGGTTTACCCATTTCTCGCTGACTGAGCTATTCAGTTCAACACTGTGTCCCTCATATATGCATGAACTTTAAGCAGAAGGCTGATATGTGCCTTTTAACCCAAGAAATATAATTCCAAAAACCCAGAGTGCAAATTTTTTTAAAAAAGCACAATGCTAAATATATTCCAAGAAAGCACACCACATTTGAGAACAATCTACAGGTAGGCAGAATAATGCAGAACACCAATGAAGCGAAAGAAAATGCAGTGAAACTAAGACAGATATAGGTCTCAGTATCCCCTTTTTTGGGGGGTGACCGTTCAGAGTGCCCTCCCATTTGTCAGAATGCTTACTGCAGCTTGTCTAAGGATTTTCTGGAGACCCTGACAGAAAAGAATACACTACAGCCTTGCCCATTTATTGGCTTTGTTTGTCGTTTCCTCTCTGGGCCAATCAGAACTCAGGGTACAATTTAAAAACTGGTTTGCTTATTAACCAATAATTCAAAAGCTGGGACATTTTGATAAGTAAGGGATTTATTCTATGATTAATTCCAGTTTTTATTTTGTATATAAACCATCTTTTAAATAAATATATAAAACGCTTTTGAAGTTACTTTTAATCAAATTCACTCCCAAGAAGTGTAAGATTAAAAGGTGGTTTTATATTCCTTTCAAAGAAATAAGCCCTTACCAAACAGAAGTACTGAGTGCAAAGGATGAGGGGCACTGGAATACTTTGTAAAAGGGGCAGGGACAGGTTGGCCAAGTGGATGGTATTTGGCATATTGATTCTACTGCTCCCTGCTCCATCCATCAGCATAAAAGTGCATTCAGCCCTTCTCACTGAAATCGTGGCTTGGAATTTTTTATTGCTGCCACTTAACACAGGTAGGACTGTGTTACCCAGAATTTTATATTAATCCATCCAAGCAAGCTAGCCTTCCATATTATGTATTAGCAGGGCACCAGCTTCGCTATGCATACTTCATCACAGGCTCTCTATGCGATTTTGGGGTGACGAGCAAGCTGCTTTGCAGCCTGTTTGTAAACTTTTGGGGTGGCCGCCAGCGCATATTTCATCAAAGCCTGTCTGTGATTTGTTGGGTTTCACATGTTTTGCAGCAGCTTGCTGTAGTTGTCTTTTTATAATGCAATGTCTTTATTGCTCTCTTTACCCTGGTGGGCTCCAAAAGACGTCATGTAGAGGCTTAGCTATTTAATATTTTAGGGATCCAGAAAGGAAGTGTTCTACAAGTGGATGCTGATGAGTGAGAAGGCCTGTGAAGAGGTTCCAGAGTAGGGTTGAAGGGCGGGGAGTTGGA
Source organism: Sphaerodactylus townsendi (assembly GCF_021028975.2). Lineage (NCBI taxonomy): Eukaryota > Metazoa > Chordata > Lepidosauria > Squamata > Sphaerodactylidae > Sphaerodactylus > Sphaerodactylus townsendi. The sequence goes on along the minus strand of NC_059430.1, from coordinate 65,039,026 downwards.
CTGTGCTGCCACTGCAGCACATTGCTGCAGGAACTCATCCACGCCACTTCAGAAACCGCGACATCAAGCACAGGGTGATTGGAGGCCGAGAGCAATAAATTTGTCTCCATAGTAATAAATCCGATGTCCATATGCAAAACCCAACACATGTTTAGTAGTCCAAGCTGATAGTGTGGTTTAGCGTCTCTGTTTTGATAGTATTTGGCTGTAGCGGTGTTGTTAACATGAGGGTGGGTGGAGGAGTACTTTTTCACAGCCTGTCTGTTAACTTCAGGGTGACATTCAGCATACTTTTTTGCAGCCTGTTTGTGAACTTTGGG